>NC_056728.1:1668556827-1668656827 GCF_019279795.1 Protopterus annectens
CAGTGTGCTCATGGTGTAGTGTGTACTAAAATGTATCTCATAAAAGGAGCCAATGAGTGATGCAGTTGATATTGCTAAATGCACTGCAGCATATTTATAAAAAATCGACAGTGTAATATGATTATACAGCTTATGCTTTGATAAACAGAGAATGCATCCATACAGTCAAACACCGATAGTTGTCAAGGAGTGTACTAAGAGATGAGCCCTGAATTCATAGTGCATGGATATCCATTGGTGAGAGAAAGGGATAAATCTGGCAGTCACATCATGCATGTATGGTACCTAAAGGATGCTGGAACAGCTTGGACAATGACTATAACATAAAGCTCAGTATCCCAGATATAGGAAACACAGCTAAAGTGCCAGGGCATGTAATATTAATATGTACGACGGTAGTGTTGTTACCTCACAGCAAGAGGTTCTCCCATTCAATTCTCGGCGTGGCTTATGAGTGCCTTCTGTGTGGAGTTTGCATGTCCTCCCCACGGTTGGGTAGCGTTCGAAAGACATGCGTGCGTAAATGGGTGTGCCTTCATTGAAGGTTGGGCGTCGAGCTGGCACCTCAGCATTTCGTAAAAATCTACTGCCAATCATTAGCGGACCGGAGTTCTGCTGTGGCGACCCCTTACTGGAAAAAAGCCAAAAGACAAACAACAATAACAAGAGGTACTCAGAGAAAGAAAGAGAGAGAGAGAGAGAGAGAGAGAAAGAACAAACTTCAGCTGTGGAGTCTTGATTTGGGTTATGCATAAATAGACCTAAATACATTTGTATACATTAGATTATTAATAACTGATCTATTATATTTCCATGGTTTGAGTTCCTTACTCAGAATAATTAACTACACAATGACCTGGTTGATTTGACTTTTGCACTTTCTTTTCCAAAGTTTCAGGTGGCTTGTTTTTTAATTGCCACATTTTTTATGGTTGATAGAACTGTGATGGTTGAGCCAAGAGTCTCAGTGACCTGAACCCTAATAAAAGCTGTGATGATGTGACATATTGCCAGCTATGCCCAGAGAAGTAGGGCAGTCAATGTGTAACATATGCCAGCATAGTTAGCTGGAGTCTTGTAAAGAATTATATGTACTTTGTATATCAAACTGATTTGTACAGATGCTTGTGCTGTAAATGTATTTGTGAAGATGCTTGTGTTAAAAATGTACCAACAGTATATCCTGCTGGACAGAAAGGAAATATACCTGTATGTCAGACTGTACTATAAATGTTAAAATGGATATAGTGTAACAGATACTGGAAGAGAAGAGGTTAATCTCAGTCCAGCTAACTTTGAAAAATAGTCTAAAATTACATTACCTGGTTTAGGTCATAAAGATTGTATCTTGCAACTCTGATTGCAGACAGAGACAAAATGCCCGTGAAAACTAGGACTAGGAATCCTACTGTATTATCATTATGGGTAAACTATTTGTTACCCTGGAAGGGTGGAAGCTTGTGAAATGGTTTTACAGCCAGATGCTATAACACATCTTAGTAAAGCTCTACGTGTGTGTATTATGACACACATGCTAGATTCTGGTTCAGTTTCTAGTAAAGGGGGTTGGGTGGGAACCAGAAGTCAGATGGCTAGATGTATGTGATGTCATTCTGCAATCTATCACTGAAATGATGTTTTAATACTAGATGAGACAGAAGTCTCAGGGCAGTCTGTTTTTGAAATCTGACAAAGAAGAACCCCTCGCCCACACCATCTTGCTTTAGTAAGTAACCATGAATAGTAATTCGTTAGATCAGTCAGGAAAATATAGTGAGATTATTTAAGTATTTTTTTCTATATCAAGGTGAATCTTCCCGTCAGTGTTATTTTTAATATTTCCTGTGATCTGGTGTTTATTGTAAATAAATATTTAGTATTTTTCATGTTCTTTTATTATTTATTATTAAATATATTTAAACTTTTTATTGTGGCTGGTCTTTTAGAGAATATTTTAACCTTTGGGAGTACTTATATTTATTTGGTGGCAGTGTGGCTACTCCTGAAAACTTTACTGCATTGGTCAAACACTACAATTTGTATTAGTATTAATTTTGCACAGCATAATTGGGTACCCTTGTAAAAGCCTTGTGGCAGCTGGCATTGGAATGTTCTAGAGGGAGTAACTATCTTATAATCTGGGCAGAGGGGGCATAACTGGTAACTCTGTCCCAGCCTTTCCCAGGTGTGTGTGTGTGTGTGTGTGTGTGTGTGTGTGTGTGTGTGTGTGTGTGTGTGTGTGTGTGTGTGTGTGTGTGTGTGAAAATCAAGTCTCAAAAGAGTGTGTATATCAGCTACTTGGAGCAGAGACACACAGCACTAGTTTCACAAAGACGTTGCTGTTGGACTTGGCTTGGAACACTTGGCTGAGGACTCAACTGTACAGCTGTGGTCAGTGTGGGGTCTTATCTGGGGTCTGGTGAGAGAAAGGGAAACCCAGCCCTAGGATGGAAGTGTGCTCCCTGTGTGCTCTTAAGGGAAATTGTGCTTGGTGAAGAGAGCTGCATCTGGAAATACTGTGTGCATCTATTTTGTTCCAAGTGAATGTCCCTCACCAGTGTCTGTGGTGAGGATTGAGTCTCCTTGACATACCTCTCAACTGTACTGATTTTCGCAGAATGTCCAAATTTTTAGCTCCTATTTTTGGTCTGTTTCTCATAAAATTTGTGGTTTTCCTGCAAATCACCAGGATGATCTGAGGAATGAAGTCACTAAATAACAGTATGCATTTGAGTTTAAGACTTCAAATCCTTCAGAAAATGTATGTTAAAACAAACCCTGTTACTCTAGCAACTTTCTAAGTTGATAAGAGCAATATTTAAAATATGTCCCTATTTTTGGGCTTTTGTCCCCCATTTTGTTCAACTTTGTCCAGATTTCTTGCTGCAAGAATTTGAGAGTTATGCTTCTTGATTACTGGCCCAGAGGAGGGACATCTCAAAAGCAATAATCATTCTGCCTGTTTATCTGTTTTGTACAGATTTTCTTAGCTATGAAGCTAGGCACTTCCAGTTTTCAGAAAAGGCCTAGGAAGAAGAGTTCCATACAAAATGATATAATAACTATAAGAAAATATACAATAAACTTATGCACTTTATTTCATGAGAAATAGGGCATCTGTGCTTATTCATAACCAAAAGATAAAATATGCCTGAAACAAAATTAAAATAAAATATAAACAAGTTAATAAGATCATACAAGGATATCCATAATATAGTTATTGTACAAATGTATTTTTATTTTCTTTACTTCCATTTATTCACTAGGATGGTCCAAATGAGCAAGACTGACCTTTTTCAGCAGAGTCTCAGGGAGAGAAGTCTGTTGTTTTCAGCTTTTCAACCTCAGCATTATGGGACTAGCAGAAGTGGGTCACGACATTTCAAACAGTTATGCATATTTGTATTACTTCTGTTACTTTGGATTTTGTGGATTGTTTTCACTCTAGCTGTGCCTACAACTGGTCATTTTTGATCAGTGCACTACCCAGTGGTGGCTCGTGCCATCGGACTGCAGGACTGCATCCCCCACAGCTATGGAAAGAAAAAAAGAAAAAAGAACATTTTAAAAAATAAAATATTTATTTTTGTATTGTATACATACATTATTGTACTGGTCTGGCTGGCTGCTGCTTAGCTCTGAGTCTGACTGACTCGCTGTTAAAATCCCAGAACTCGAACTGCACATGCTCAGTGAGTTCTGGGTTTTAAACTAAAAAAATAAAAAATAGTTTCTGTAAATCCAGATTGTTGTAAAAGCAGTCCAGATTAAGGAAAAAAGGCATCAGTGTGTAATGCACAGAAGGCTATGTGGTTTATAACCACAAAAGTGGAAGGGGATCGAACTGCCACGTCCACATTCACAAACGTGACGTGGATGGCTGGATGGCTACTGACTGGTTCTTGGCTCTCGCTCTCTTCTCACACTTTGCATGCTGGGAAAAAGACAGAGCGAGAAACAGTCAGTAGTAGTCTGCAGACTGTATTTTTAGATGGTCACGGAGTTTGTGGACCATTGGATCGGACAAAATAACTTTTCCTCATTTCCTGTCAAGATTCAAGAAGAGTTAGAAGTCTGAATTTTTTACCAGTTTTACCAGCCAGTGCAGCCAGTATTTTATTACTAAAGGTAAAGGTATTAAAAAGCTGTCAAAGGCACATGATGCATTATTGCATTTATAGATTTATTATAGCTTGGGGTGATGTTTCATTCTCTTATACCTTAAAAGATCCAGATAATGTGTAATAGCCAGGACAGTTTTCATAAAGCAGGACACATTTTCATTACAATACTTGAAGCTGATATGAGGACTCCATTCAGCTGCACTGCCTTGGTGCTCATAAGTTTCTATGCCAAAATGCTTTAAACTCCATATCCATATCCATTTGAACTTTGTAGAAATGCTCATGTTGCCATATTACATAAATAAGTCAGAAACCTGGTTGTGGTACACATAAGCCTTAATATTGGATGGGGCATAGAAGATGATTTAGTCATGTCTACTATGCTTCTAGCTTATTTTCAACTTTAGTGGGTCACCTATCCAGCTGCAGTGACACATAGAGATAAAGCCCTGGTGACATGAGTTTGACCAGTGGTTCGGGCACTTTCTGGGACTAATGTGGGTAGGAAAGAAATGAGAGGAATGAGGAGGCTGAAGCCTGCTCACCTGTCTTTGAAGAGTGGAAGGTAGGACAGTGCACTTACACAACACTCTAAGAGGTAGACTTCCCAGTGTAGGGATTCCTTGGGCAGAGACAGGAGCTAGGGCTTTAAAAAGAGCAAAAAGCCATATCCTCATAATGGATGATGATACTGATTTCCAGTGTTTGTCTCTTGGCCCCCAAGGGGAACAAATGGGCTGTGGGGTTCTCACCTACTGGCAAAGCAAATGAGGTCAGCTGAATAATAATTGAGAGCTACCTTGATGATCACTGGTCATGACTGAGAAAAGAATGCAAAAAGAATCTCTGGTGAGTGGTCTAATCACCCGAACTAGCTCTCTAATTAAATGTTGGCACCTGAAATGCCGAGTGACAAGTGAAAAAAAAAGACTGAAAACCTGAGGAAAAATGCAAATTTCAAAGATCTTCTTCTCCTTTACACTTCTTTTTTGCATGAGGGCAAGCCCCCACATCCCCCAAGCATATTTATATATCAACTTCAAGACTGACATACTTCAGAGAAAAGGTAATGCCCTGAGAAATGGCCATTTCAGAATTAGTATATATAAGATTGTTTTTCTGGCCATTCATTTTACATGTTTTGGGACTTGCTCTTTTGAGCCCTGACATTCCGACATTTCAAATGATTACCCACCTGAACCAGATGTACAGGTTTGCATCAGAGTGACATAATATATATATTTATATATATATATATATATATATATATATATATATATATATATATATGGGTTCATGTTAGAACGTCGACAACTCACTATATCGACAAGTAGCCCTGCACCACGAAATCAATGAAACCCGAAGCATCGACACTTCAAATAACCGACACCCACTTCACCGACAACGCGCTACACCAACATCGCGTATTACAGGTAACGGGTATTAACATATGTGAGGTAGGGGATGTATTTATAAACATATGTCACTTAGTCTGACATTAGAAATACATCCCCTACTCAACACATGTTAATACCCGTTACCTGTAATACGCGATGTTGGTGTAGTGCGTTGTCGGTGAAGTGGATTGTCGGTGAAGTCGTGTCGATGACGTGGGTGTCGGTTATTTCAGATTTCGATGCTTCGAGGTTTCGTTGATTTCGTGGTGCAGGGCTACTTGTCGATATAGTAAGTTGTCGACATTCTAACATGAACCCATAGATATATATATATATATATATATATATATATATGTGTGATTATTCAAATCATGATTTAAGTCTCCTAGGATTGTTAGCTCAATTTTAAAATTTTGAGTGCCCATTTTAAAATTTGCTATAAACATATATTTGTTGGAAGAAACACATACATCGGCTATGAGTGGTTTGTACCCATTAATATGCAAGTTTGAAATATGGCAAAAGGAAGTTCATGTCAATCCTTAGAAAGTAGAATGTGGTCTTTCTTTACTTGATATGACCATTCCACCTGCTTCATTGCATTTTGTGCCTGACCTGTATATATAGTACAACTGGGAGAAATCACTTCTTCTCCCATAACATGCTTACAAGTCAAGTTTCTGTCAGGATAACTATGTCAGAGCCATGTTATTCAGTCAAGTGCTTCTTACTCACTCTGCACATCAAACAACTGGAAAGACATTGGAGGTTCTTAACTAAAATTATCTCTGGCTTAAGAACCTATAAGCTACCAGAAAGCACTGTCCCTTTATTCAGTGTACTATAGACTCCTGAGGGGGTGATCTGTGCCTTGCTTTCCAAGTCATTAGGGACCCAGAAGTCCAGGATATCATGTATAAAAAATAAATCAAATAATTCCACTAATAATGGTGTGACAATAGGGGAGGTACTGCCAGCCATGCCAGGAGAAATAGGATAGCGCACTTGTAACATATGCCAGCACAGCTAGCTGGAATTTTGTAAATAATTACATGTCATTTGTATATCAAATTGATTTGTACAAATGCTTCTGTTGAAAATGTATTTGTGAGGTTTGCTTGTGTTAAAATGTATCAACAGTGTGCCCTGCTGAAAGGAAAAGAAATGTAAATGCATTATTGTAACTGATTATTATTATTATTATTAGTAGTAGTAGTATTATTAAATGTGTACATTGTAATAGCATATACTAGAAGTGAAGAGGTTAATCTTAGTCCAACTGACTTTGCAAAATATTCTTGAAACTAAATTACTTTATGGGTTAAGGCATAAAGATGTTATCCTACAGTTTTGAATCTGTACCTCTCAAACTCTTAGTGCAAGAGGTCTGCACAAAGCCATACATAAATGTGGGACAAAGGCCCAAAAATAGGTACAATTTTTAAATTTTGCTCTTACAAACTTAAAAAGTTTATAGAAGAACAGATTTTGCATTAGAGTGAATTTTCTGAATAGCATGGTGTGAAACTCAAATGTCTGTCATTATTTTTTAACTTTGATCTTTAATGATTTGCCACTAATTTGCCAGGAAACCCCAATTTTATGAAAAACAGACCAAAAACATGAGGCAAAAATCTGGACATTCTGCGAACATCTGTGCAGTTGAGAGGTATGATGGAGCCAGAGACACAATGTCTGCTAGAGAATAGTTGGTAGCTCCCATAGGAAGAGTGAAATGGCTTTATGGTTTTATGACTTCCAGTAGCTGCACCACATCTGAGCAAAGCTCTATCTGTGTGTATGGTAACACATAGGTGTTAAAATCCTGGTAGCTTCTACTGATGGGGGATAATGTGGGAAACAGTCAGATGACTAGATGTGTGTGATGTCATTCGGTACAGAAATAATGTTTTAATATTAGAATGAGATTGCTCTCAGCATTCTGTATTCTGTCTTGGATCTGACAACAAAGACCACTCACCCACATTATTTTGCCTTGCCCTACTCAGTAAGTAGGAACAGTAATTATTTTAGTCAATCAAGAGTAGATAGTGAGACTAGCTAAATACTGTTTTTTTATAACTATGTGAAACTTTCCATCAGTGTTATTTTTAATGTTTCCTGAGTCTGAAACTCTGGTGTTTACTGTAAATAGAGATTTAGTATTTTTGTGTTCTTTTATTATTTATTATTAAATGTCTTTAAATTTTTCATTGTGGCAGGGCCACAATGAAAGTATTCGCACATTTATATATGGTGATAACTCTGGCCACTCCTGAAAGCCTTGCTCTTTGGTCAACATTACATTTGTATTAATATTAAATTCACTCAGTATAATTGGATACCCTTTTAAGAGCCTTGTAGTAACTGACTGGTAGCAGTGAAACTACCTTATAGTCTGGACAGAAGGTGGCATAACTAATATATATGTGCCAGCCTTTCCCAGGTGTGTGTGTGTGTGTGTGTGTGTGTGTGTGTGTGTGTGTGTGTGTGTGTGTGTGTGTGTGTGTGTGTGAAAATTAAATCTCAAAGAGTGTGTGTGTCAGCTACTTGAGGCAGGAACATGAAGCACTGGTTTCTGAGAATGTTAGAGGACTTAGTTTGGGCACTCAGCTGAGGACTTAACTCTGAAGCTGTGCCAGTGGGAATCTTACTGGGGACCTGGAGGGAGACAGATAGAGAAATCTAGACCACTACTTGACAATTAGCACATGTAGTCTGATGCAAAAAAATTGGATAGGCTGTAGGCAACTGATGTTCAAACTACAGCAGGCCATAGAGTACATGCACGTTGACTTTTTTCTCTCCCTGTCAGCAATGCTGTGCTAAGTCTTTGTAGATGACTTATATAACAGTACAGTGTAAATGGAAAGGACTATCAGAATGTGTTCTTCATTTTTAGAAGAGAGTAAATAAAAAGTTAGGGCTGTGATGAGAGGCACAGTACTGAAAGTGTGTGGTACAGTTAATGCAAATGTGATACCAGGAGAGCTTGTCATTCTAATAGGCATGCCGTGGTCAAAGTTCTCTATCTTTTGCTCCACCAGATAGTTAGATAATAATTAAAGGTGACACAGCCAGAACAGGATTAGAATTTACACACTGCAAGGAAAACATTAGGAGGATCTCTCTCTCTGGGCCATTAGTTGCAGATGGGGTTAGTAACTAAGAAGCAGCTCAGGAGAGCTAAGCAATAGCTCTCATTTTTTCCATATTCAGTGAGTAACAAAATAAAGTAGGGCAGAGAAGACAATTACTAAACTAAAGAAGTGTATCTAAAATCTTCTGACTTCTATAAGCAATTCATAAGGAAACAATGGAAGGACATATGTATGGCGCTCAAATATGCAACAAAGTCTAGATGATTTAGCATTTTTGCCTGGAAGTGTTTGCAATGGGTATTGTTATACCCCAAGCAGACTCTAAACTATTTTTGCTCAGGTAGATGGCAAATGTTGAAGGCATGATTGGGAAGAAAAGGTAACTGTGAACTTATGTTTTGGGAATGTTATGTGTTGGCAGACTTTAAAAATCCCCTATTGAGTACTCTGTCAAAAATAATGGGTGAACAAATGGGTATAAATAAGGAAATTATTTTTTGAGCAGAGATACAGGATCTGAATTGGTTAGACATAGTAAGGCCAGTGGCTGCCAAAAAAGTTGTTTGTTGTTTGTCTTTTGGCTTTTCCTGGTTAGGGGTCGCCACAGTGGAACTCTGGTCTGCTAATGATTGGCAGTAGATTTTCATGAACGCCGAGGTGCCAGCTTGATGTCCAACCTTCAGTGAAGGCACACCCATTTACACATGCCTTTCGAACGCCCATCCAACCATGTGGAGGACATGCAGACTCCACACAGAAGGCACTCCCCGCACTCCAGCTGAGAATCGAACGGAAGAACCTCTTGCTGTGAGGCAACAACGCTACCATTGCACCACTGCAGATAAACTGGCTGCCAAAAAAGTAATAACTAGAAAATGGAAATCAAAGTCTAAACCAGATGTATTTGAAATAGCTAATGTTCGAACAGAGATAAATGAACTGTAAGTAGGGTCTTTATTAAAGGCTATGAGCAAATTGCATAGAAAAAAATGGAAATTGTGCAAACAATACATGCCGAATAATGTTTTGGAGGAGGAGTGAGGTTTAAGGGAAGGCTAATGTTAATGTTAGATTGATGACAATTATATAAAGAATATATGTGATATATAATGTTTGTAACTGCAAACAAGTTAACATGGATTGTTTTCTTTTATATGAATGTTTGCTTAAGTCTTAAGTGATAACTTAGTAAAGGTTTAAAAAAATCTGAGTCCTGTGACAAATTTTAGTTTATTAAATCTGGTCAGAAAAAAAAAATTGCATAATACACAAGACTGAGGAAAGCTTATGTGTGTGTGTGTGTGTGTGTGTGTGTGTGTGTGTGTGTGTGTGTGTGTGTGTGTGTGTGTGTGTGTGTGTGTGTGTGTGTGTGTGTGTATACATACATATACATATATATATATATATATATATATATATATATATATATATATATATATATATATATATATATATATATGGGTACCTATGAGTTGATCGACAACTCAAAACATCGACAGTGACTTCACCGACAAGTCAAATAACCGACATCGCAAAACACGGACGTTTACCAGGTAACGGATGTAAATTCGCTACTCATGCCTACCATGGTTGCATGACACTGCCACACTTACTAAACCATGGTAGGCACGAGTAGCGAATTTACATCCCTTACCTGGTAAACGTCCGTGTTTTGCGATGTCGGTTATTTGACTTGTCGGTGAAGTCACTGTCGATGTTTTGAGTTGTCGATCAACTCATAGGTACCCATATATATATATATATATATATATATATATATATATATATATATACTCACAGACACACATATGTACTGCAAATCCTCACATGAGCAAACAAAAAATTGATCTAAAAAGACTGTATAAAGCAAGCCCTCCTGAATCCCTGCACCCCCTACTAATTATATCTATCAACTGTGAGATCATACAGCAGTAAGAGACTTCAGTCTCTTAAGCCAGCAAAGCAAGGTAAAAAGAAAGTTTGTGCTTTCAAACTTTTAATACTATGACTTCCAACTATATAAACACATGGTAAAGTCACATGTACTAAAGAAGGAACATAGGAAAATTACCAAACAATCATAGGAGGTGTAAGATGCCTGAACATAAACAGCTCTAAGCAGATACACTTTAAAGTTCTTGCCATCCTTTACAAACAAGAGTACCAGCCTCACAAACTGAACAGGGTTGTATAGGATAATCCTGGTGTAAATTTGTTTCTAACCATCAGCTGTCAGGATTAGCCAGAAAGGTACACAGAGTAGTTATTTGCTTGACCTGCACTGGTAACATATTCCATTGACTATGAATATGTTGAATGAGGGCCCTATTTCTCCAGCAAGTCCTGTTTATTTGTTGGCATAGATTTAGGTTCCTAGTGCAGATGTCTGTAAAGCTATCGGTTTTGTATAGAAATAAGAGGTCAAATAAGATTGGGTATTTCAACACACAGTTTACCTCAAAGCACCTGGTAGGCTGCTGAGTATAGGGAGAGGTGTGCTAATTTGTTGGGATAGTTGAAGGATTTAAGTTCTTTAAACTTCATTGGTTAAAAATCACTGTTGTTGTTCCAGCTGATTGATACACTTGGATTTTTACGTACCAAAAGAGGCATCATAATCAACGATGGGTCTGATAAGGGAAGAGCACAGTGGTAAGATTACTTCATAAAGATATTAATTTGTAAATTAAATGGGCCAGCGAGAATTATTTTCAGATTATGATGGAAACATAATGATCAAATGAGTAAAATTTGTCTCTTTTGCCCACATCTATCTGCAGAGTAGCACTTATAACATGTGAGGTGAGAGCAGCTTTTTTCTGAGCACTACTATGCTATACTTTTTTTTGTAATTAGCTTAAAGCCATTTTCTGTACACCGGGTGTATGCATATTCTACCTGGAGCAGTGTATGGATGACAGTGCCCAGTTTGCAATCATGAGCAAACTTTACCACACATACTTCTGTAGATCATACCGGATTGGTCGAGGACCGGGTTAACAATGACCGCCACCAGTACTGTTGGCCAACATGGTGCTGGCGGAAATTGAGCTACTGTTGGCCGAAGGAGGAGAAGAGGGGGAAGGCATGCCCGAAGGCAGGTAAAGGCTAGGACTGTGATAGTGAGGGTCGGAACTTTGAATGTTGGCAGTATGACTGGTATAGGGAGAGAGCTAGCTGATATGATGGACCAAAGGAAGGTTGGTATATTGTGTGTGCAAGAGACCAGATGGAAGGGGAGCAAGGCTAGGTGTATCGGAGGTGGGTTCAAATTGTTTTATCATGGTGTGGATGGGAGGATAAATGGCGTAGGGGTTATCCTGAAGGAACAGTATGCTAAGAGTGTTTTGGAGGTGAAAAGAGTGTCGGACAGAGTGATGTTTATGAAGCTGGAAATTGATGGTGTAATGATGAATGTTGTTAGTGTATATGCTCCACAAGTTGGGTGTGCGATGGATGAAAAAGAAAAATTTTGGAGTGAGTTGGATGAAGTGGTGATGACTGTACCCAACAGTGAGAGACTGGTGATTGGAGCCGATTTCAATGGGCATGTTGATGAAGGGAACAGAGGGGATGAGGAAATGATGGGTAGGTATGGTGTTAAGCAAAGGAATGCAGAAGGTCAGATGGTAGTGGATTTTGCGAAAGGATGGATGATGAATAAATATTTTAACAAGAAGGAGGAGCATAGGGTGACATACAAGAGTGGAGGAAGATGCACACAGGTGGATTATATCTTATGTAGAAGGGCCCGTCTGAAGGAGATTGGAGACTGTAAAGTGGTGGCAGGGGAAAGTGTAGTTAGGCAGCATAGGATGGTGGTTTGTAGGATGACATTGGTGATCAAGAAGAGGAGGATGAGTGTGAGGGCAGCACCAAGGATCAAATGGTGGAAATTGAAAAAGGATAATTGTGAGGTGGAGTTCAGGGAAGAGTTAAGACAGGCACTGGGTGGCAGTGAAGAGTTACCGAATAGCTGGGTAACTACAGCAGAGATAGTAAGAGAGATGGATAGAAAGGTGCTTGGTGTGACATCTGGAAAGAGGAAGGAGGACAAGGAGACCTGGTGGTGGAATGAAGAAGTACAGGAGAGTATACAGAGAAAGAGGTTGGCGAAGAAGAAGTGGGATTGTCAGAGAGATGAAGAAAGTAGACAAGAGTATAAGGAGATGAGGTGCATGGCAAAGAGAGAGGTGGTGAAGGCGAAGGATAAGGCGTATGAAGAGTTGTATGAAAGGTTGGACACTAAGGAGGGAGAAAAGGACCTGTACCGATTGGCTAGACAGAGGAACCGAGGTAGTAAAGATGTGCAGCAGGTAAGGTTGATAAAGGATAATGAGGGAAACGTACTCACACGTGAGGAGAGTGTGTTGAGCAGATGGAAAGAGTACTTTGAGGGGCTGATGAATGAAGAGAATGAAAGGGAGAGAAGGTTGGATGATGTGCGGATAGTGAATCATGAAGTGCAGTGGATTAGCAAGGAGGAAGTTAGGAGAGCTATGAAGAGGATAAAGAATGGAAAGGCTGTTGGTCCAGATGACATACCTGTGGAAGCATGGAGGTGTTTAGGTGAAATGGCAGTGGAGTTTTTAACTAGATTGTTTAATGAAATCTTGGAAAGTGAGAGGATGCCTGAGGAATGGAGAAAAAGTGTTTTGGTACCGATTTTTAAGAATAAGGGTGATGTGCAGAGTTGTAGTAACTACAGAAGGATTAAATTGATCAGTCACAGCATGAAGTTATGGGAAAGAGTAGTGGAAGCTAGGTTAAGAAGGGAGGTGATGATTAGTAATCAGCAGTATGGTTTCATGCCAGGAAAGAGCACTACAGATGCGATGCTTGCTCTGAGAGTATTGATGGAGAAGTACAGAGAAGGTCAGAACGAGTTGCATTCTGTCTTTGTGGAATTAGAGAAAGCATATGACAGGGTGCCTAGAGAGGAGTTGTGGTATTGTATGAGGAAGTCGGGAGTGTCAGAGAAGTATGTAAGAGTAGTACAGGATATGTACGAGGGTAGTGTGACAGCGGTGAGGTCTGCGGTGGGAGTGATGGATGCATTTAAGGTGGAGGTGGGATTACATCAAGGATCAGCTCTGAGCCCTTTCTTATTTTCAATGGTGATGGACAGGTTGACAGACGAGATCAGACAGGAGTCCCCGTGGATTATGATGTTTGCAGATGACATTGTGATCTGTAAGTGAGAGTAGGGAACAGGAGGAGGAGACCCTGGAGAGGTGGAGATATGCTCTAGAGAGAAGAGGAATGAAGGTCAGCAGGACTAAGACTGAATATATGTGTGTGAATGAGAAGGAAGATAGAAGAATGGTGAAGATGCAGGGAGTAGAGGTGGCGAAGGTGAATGAGTTTAAATACTTGGGATCAACAGTTCAGAGTAATGGTGAGTGTGGAAGAGAGGTGAAGAAGAGAGTACAGGCAGGATGGAGTGGGTGGAGAAGAGTGTCAGGAGTGATTTGTGACAGACGAGTACCAGTAAGAGTGAAAGGGAAGGTCTATACGAGGATAGTGAGACCAGCTATGTTATATGGGTTGGAGACAGTGGTATTGACAAAAAGGCAGGAGTCAGAGCTTAACGCGACAGAGTTGAAGATGTTAAGATTTGCACTGGGTGTGACGAGGATGGACAGGATTAGGAATAAGTATATTAGAGGGTCAGCCCAGGTTGGAAGGTTTGGAGACAAAGCCAGAGAGGCAAGATTACATTGGTTTGTACATGTGCTGAGGAGAGATGCAGAGTATATTGGGAAAAAGATGCTAAAAATGAAGCTGCCAGGTAACAGGAAAAAAGGAAGGCCTAAGATAAGGTTTATGGATGTGGTGAGAGAGGACATGCAGGTGGTTGGTGTGACAGAGCAAGATGCAGAGGACAGGAAGAAATGGAAACTGTTGATAAACTGTGGCAACCCCTAATGGGAGCAGCCGAAAGAAGAAGAAGAAGAAGACTTCTGTAGATTGGCTTGGTCGTCTGCAAAATAAATGTCAAACAGGAGAAGACCCAGCACAGATTCTTGTCATTGTATGTTAATAGAGGATACCATCAACTTTCACAACTTAGGATTTGTTTAACAGTCAGTTTGCAATCCTGCAGAAAACATAGGTGTTTATATGACATTTGTCTAATTTTTCACTAATACCAGCTGGGATAGTGTCAAAAACATTGGCTAAGTCAAGATAAGCATCATAACCAGCACTTTGGTATACAGAGGGATAAAGTTCTGACTATGGCTGGGAAACCCAAATTCAATTAGTGGCTTGGACATCTGAGGCATTGGCAGGGGAAGGCTGGATGTGTCCATCCAGGCGGGCACCCCCCCCCCCTTTGGAGGCTGGAGACATGCAGTGAGTGATGTACTAAAAGGGGGAATAGCTGGAGGATATTGGCTGAGTCATCAATGTCGTAGGACAATATGATGCACATTCCAATTGCATGTCTACCCCTGGACATTGACAGGCATGTGCATTAGAAGAGGAAAATGTAGGTAAAATACTCCTGGCAGCAGTATGATGCAGATCCAGGAAGAGCTGATCACCTCATAAGCTCCAGCCCTTATCAAAGTTAGTCCAGGAGAGGCCAGTGGAGATGCAGTGAATGAGGACAGAAACTGTAGTCTGCTAATGATCAACTGCAGGAGACAAAAAAAGCATAAATAAATAAAATAAACAGTGTGCGTGCAGTGACTACTGTCCACAGCCTCTGTACACTTTTCAAAGACATTTACTTGGTTAAAGAAACATAACCTGCCTTTCACAAAGCCAAGGTGAGTGGCATTTACATTAGTTAAGTTGCCTACATCTGCATAAATGAGTTCTGTTATGACACATTCTGTGGGTTTGCATATAAGGCTGGTCTGGCTGATGGGCTTATAATTACCTGAGTCTGTACAGTGGTCACACTTGTGTAGGGGAGTCACAGTGACTGTTCTCCAGGGCACCATGCACAAGCCCTGTAGACAGAATAAGGATTGAACACTTTATAAAGAGACTCAGATAGTACACACTTGTACTGACAAGAGTGCAACCTGATAGGTAATCTGGTCCTGCACAAGTATTATTTTAGCCTATAATAGGGATTCTAAGATTTGTTCTAAGGTGATTTCAGAGTAAACTAAATTTTCAGGGATAGTGAGGGCAACAATTTGGGTAGGTGGGGTACAATCAGTACTAAATTTGTCTGCCAGTTTATTGGTGATATCCATGGGATCTGAATGTGTGATATTATTTTGTATGAGTGCAATGCATAGTTTGACATTAATCCTTCATTTTTTGACATAGCTGAAGAAAGATTTGTAGCTTCCTTTAATATATGCAGCAACCTTAATTTCATACACTGCTTTGTATTTTCTAATAGAGCTTCCTTACTGGCATGTTTGCATTGGTATTAACGAAATCTAGGCAATGATGAGCAGATCCATTTTTAGAGTAAATGTGCAGGCGTGCAGGTCAATACTTGAGTATCTGAAGTCCCCTAACAAGAAGATATCTGATTTAATATATAACTCCCAAATGGCATTAAGATAATTTACATTATGAATTTTAATACCTTTAATTTCAAGGTTATTGAAAATGTTAAGCAATGTCCACACTTAGGAGATTTTAAGAACTTTACAGAAAATAAGGAGTTATGTTGGATCATTAGGCTTCAAACAGATAAGACACCTGGCCTTAATGCTAGGGTTTCTTTAAAGCCGATATTAAAATTCAGTGATTTATTTAAATAAGGTTTTTAATTACTTGATTAATTTGTTTAATTGGTTGATGTTTGTCATTGGTGGTAATATTATCTGTTTTCCTTTATGCAAATATAGAACACAAGTGAACCAGAACAAAACGGCTACTTCAGTCACTATTTCCACAGAATCAAAATCAGTCCAGGATAAAGCAAACTTCTTCTTTATTCCATAAAACAGAGAACAACGAAATGAGCGCTTTCACGTATTTATAATACGCTTCATCAGATTTCAATGTACATTGAAGCAGCTCAGTTTAAATAGTACACTACATTCCTTTAATTGATGCAATTAACTTGCTAATTAAAAACACCTATCTCTGTCAAGCAGCATAACTGTCTCTTAAAGTCACAATGAATCTATACTTAATCTAATATATCAGTTTGTCTCTATTCTACAATGTTATATATCAAGTATGTATATATATAGATTACTTATATATATATAAAACAACATTGGTCATATTAAATTGAATAGAGTGCAATGAAGTAAAATGAATAAACATTAAAATAGAATAAAACAAAACCAGACAAAAAAGAGAAAGAATAAGATAGTCTAGCAAAAATGTATGCATCAGTAAACCTCAAAGTATTTCTCCACATAACTAGCCCTTAACCCAAGCCAGAAGCCTCATTAACTGACACTCTATTTTGTCTACTTCTTTTATATTTTGCATAACCAATAATATACACATATTAATTCCTGTTTGTCAATAATATAAAAAGTAATAAATAAATCAATAAATATCTAGATAAATAAAAATATATACATATATATATGCATACATATAAGTATATATATATACACATATATACATACATACATAAATAGATACCCAGATATAAAAATCAATATATTATTGCAATAAAGTGCATAGTGCTCTATGTTGTTCCTTACTGAGATCTATATCATGGCAGGTCCAAATTGCCCTCTATCTCTTCAGCTTCTTATTATATATCTTATGAATATATATTGATACCTGACAGATATGTATATATCAACTCATATATGGACCAATAAATATACATACTAGTAAATACATGAATAAATCAATAAACAAATAAATATGTAAATATATGAATATAAATATAAATAAATAACAATGTATATCAACTAACTATTATTACATAAAGTGCTAAGTGCATATGGGCTAAACCATTGCCAATAGCCCTAAAACCATGTATATATACAATAAAAATGTTGATAAAATATCTTATATAGATATATATAGAAATACATGTTTATAAATATATATAAATACCTATATGTATAAAAATAAATATAAATAAATGTATATATGGAATAAATAAATTTATTATATCATGATGCTACAATGTGAATGTGGACGTAAGTCTATATCAAAGGTAAATCATAAAATATTAAGTTTATTGTGTCATTGATGCTACAATGTTAATATAAATACAATTCATTAGATACCACACCATAAAACTCATAGGAAAACATGTATGTATATAACATCAACCTATAACCACAAATGAGTGAATTTCCTATATATCATCACACATAGTCTACATTGACCAACATGTGCAAACCAACCTATCTATCCTTTGTACTGATCTTATCTTAACATAGGTCTCATAGGAACATACTGATTTAGACCAGGTGGATAATGTGCTCTCATCCTTTTTTTTTTTTTTTTTTTTTTTTTTTTTTTCTGTTTTCCTTTATATGTGAAGTTTTGATTTTAGTTAATATGGTCTGAAGAAGTACCTGTTGGTGTGAAAGCGCTTACCTGGACCTTGTCTTGTATTTTTTATTAAAGCTTATATATTTTAAGCTTTATTTGGTTGTTTTTAGCTCTGCTGTGTTTCCATTGCCATTATTTATGATTTGTTTCTCCTGTTTTTCAGCACAGTTAATTCCTTCAGGGGACATTTTTATTTCTTGTTGCACAATTTTTTCTTTAAAGCCTGAGCCTACATTACAGGCTTAGTGGTATGTTGTGATGGATTTGGTGCTGTGCAGGTGCATTGCTTACTGACATAGGGATAATGCAAGAGGTTTGTACTGGTCACCTCAAAGATTACTCAGCCTTTGAAGGAACTTTACAAGGATGGTGATATAAAGGTATACTTTGTGAGCTTTGAAAGCTTGCCACTCAAGAAAAATGGTCTCAGTCAGACTGAGCTAAGATATTGTCCTCTGAATTAACTAGGGTAACTCTGACAGCATACATGGAATTGGATGGAACTGATTATTTAAATTATTAGAAACTGAAAAACAACTATTAGCTAGAGAAGATGTGACTCTTGAGACACAAGCAATAAAGCTTCATAAACGAACATTTTTCAAGCAAAACAGTATTAGCACAAATGTATGGTGCTCCTTAACTGTTTCCTGCAAGAAATAGGTTAAACAGCCCTAATTGAGGAAAACTGCAGTGGACCCACAGCAACTGGTTGCCACCTTGAGTGTACTTCCCAAGCAAAAGCCAAGAATCCTGTGCTCCTGGACTGTTTCTACAACTATTAGGTCAAACAGCCATGTTTTACGATATCTGCAGAGGACCTACAGCAACTAGTGGGTACCCTTAGTGTACTTCCCAATCAAAGACCTTGAAACCTGTGCTCCTTGACTGTTTTTGTAACGTATGTTTATACACATAAAACTCTGTTATATAGTTACATCCTGCCTCCTATTTTTGGTTAATTGCATATCCCATGAGTTGTCAATTCTACCCCTTCTAAGCTGTTCACTTCCCACTATTACCAATCTCTCGGCTGGAAACTGCAGCTTCTAGTCTCTTTAGCATATCACAATAACTCCCAAATAGGAATGCTAAAAAGCTAATCTGAAGACAGTTGGTTTAACTTTCTAAGACAGTTAGACATGGGAAACACCAGTCTGACTGTTTCTAGAGCTTCTTGCTTGAAAGGTGTATGTGGTTCAGATTAAACTAACTCTCATCTCCCGTAGCTTCAGGCTTGAATAAGACCAGGAAGCTCCCATGAGCTTTTGCGGCATTTAAACTACCCGCTTAGTGTCCTACCATATTATCTCTCTCTACCCCTAACTAAATCCCTGTATGCTCACTGAGGTAGTATAAAAGCTCTAACTAGGTAATAGCAAACTTTTTTTTTGCCAATTTTTTAAGGAAAGCATTGTGTAGTTATTGTGGTAACAGACATGGTATTTGTATTGCAAATGTTTTTGTAGAAAGCATTTCATAGCTATCGTGCTCCACCTTAACTGAGACTGAAACTTGTAATAGTTGGTAAATCCTGTTATCGTACTGTCGTACTGACTGTACTGCTTTATTTTATGCTATAGTTAACTGTTACTTGCAGATTAGCTAAATAATACCCCTAGAGTATACACATTAGTTAACGCTATTATTGAATTGCAGAGTTCTATAGTGTGCGTTTCTAGCTCTTTGGAAATGCCACTTTAGTTTACCATTTAACATACTACTTGTTAAGGAAACAGAACACTCGGCTGAGTGGAACCCCAAATGAATGTACTTTAATGGATAGAAAAATTACTGGGCAGTGATGATATTCTTATTTAACATGATTGTAATAAGCTGAAAAGTGTTATTTAAACATGTTGACTTTCTTGCTGACTATTATAGTTGAAATAAGAATGTTCTAAGCTAAAGGAGTTAAACAGCGTTTTCTGCATGCTGCAATCACTAAGTATGATAAATGTAGAACTTTATCAACTGCTGAATTGGTTAATTTCTGATGTTATTACTATAATGTTTAACATTACTTTGATAAAGTGTTCAGCTATTCATTGTGCCTAGCTAATTAGTGTAATTTAATATTAACTGGATGTTACAATGACTAATGACTAAAACAATCTCTAGAGAGGACTGATAATTAATTGTTGAGTTAGAAATTCCTGTTTTGTTGCTTTTAGTAATATCTGTTTTTGGGGTATAGTCTGTAGCTATCTCATATATACTGCGTCTAACCTAAGAATTTTATTGGAAGAAGAAGAAGTGTCTAAACACAGGTTCTTAAAGGATAGATGTTATATCTGTTAAGTTGTTAAATTCCTATTGCTATTTTTACAGAATTTAACTTTAATGCCTACATCACCTATATGGCTATATAATTAACCTCTATCCTTGCCTGACTTCTGCAATTTTCCTTTTACATCTGTCCCTTCAGTAAGTACCCTGGATAATACTATAATCTTTTCCCTCTTACTTACCATCCACACTCACTCTCATTATGCCTATACCCACCTTCCACTGCATTCTCTTCTCACCCTGCATTACCCTCAATTCTTCAGTTCCTTTTAGTAACCAAATTTACCCATGTCTATTTATCAGAAAATCCCTCCAATTACTACCTGTTGTTAATAGAAAGTAGTTTCTGGCATTCTGGCATTATAGTTCTCAGCATAGCCTATTGTTTTATTGTATTATTAACTATTCCCTTTCCACTTTCTAATTTGTTTTGCAGAGGTGAAACAGCCCTGATTGAGGAAAACTGCAGAGGACCCACAGCAACTAGCTGGCACCCTGAGTGTACTTTCCAAGCAAAGACCCTGAAACTGTGCTGCTTAACTGTTTCTGCAACAAATAGGTTAAACAGCCCTAACTGAGGAAAACTGCAGTGGACCCACAGTAACTGGTTGTCACCTTCAGTGTACTTCCCAAGCAAAAACCCTGAATCCTGTGCTCCTGGACTGTTTCTACAACTATTAGGTCAAACAGCCATGTTTTAGGATATCTGCAGGGGACCTACAGCATCTAGTGGGTACCCTTAGTGTACTTCCCAAGCAAAGACTTTGAAACCTGTGCTCCTTGACTGTTTATGTAGCTAATGTATGTTTATACACACAAAACTCCATTATATAGTTACATCCTGCCACCTGTTTTTGGTTAATTGCATATTGCATGAGTTGTCAATTCTACCTCTGCTAAGCTGTTCAATTCCCACTATTGCCAATCTCTCTGCTGGAAACTGCAGCTTCTAGTCTCTCCAGCATATCACAGTAACTCCCAAATAGGAATGCTAAAAGCTAATCTGAAGGCAGTTGGTTTAACTTTCTAAGACAGACCTGGGAAACACCAGTCTGACTGATTGTTTCTAGAGCTTCTTGCTTGAAAGGTGTACGTGGTTCTTCCTGCTCCGTTCGCCCTGCGGGCTCACTCTGCGCCCCTACCCTACCCCTATTCCCACACACCCCATTTCAATTTGATTTATACCCATAGACCACTCCTTACAATTACCTTAAGCCACCTCCCACCATCCCTTTCACCTATCAAAATCCACTGCTCTAACTACCGCTTAAAAGACCTACTGCTAACCTCCCCTAGTATCAAATTAATTTACCAACTCCATCTTATTTAATTAAACATGATCCCATCAACAGGGAAATCCATTCTAAGACTTTGTATCTATGTATTCACCATAACTATCATACTCTTCCTCTCAGCCTTAACCCGTTATCATGCCCATCTTCATCTACACCTCACCAGTTCCTCTCACAAACAGACCTCATCCTTAAACAGTTATTTAGCCCCACTAAACATTCTATGTACTTCACACCTCTTCCAACCTTCCCCCACCGATAATCACCATCATAAACTGCTTCCATCAACTAGTAAGCCCCACTACTATCTAATATGCACTAAAATAATCATTAAACTCAACAAACCCTACATACCTATACTAAAAAAACTTACAAGCTGTAGAGGCATACACCCCAACCCAGGTCCAACCTCAAAAAGCATGCCAAATTCTAATCTAGCCTAGTCTCTTTTCCATAGGCATAAAACATCTCTTCTCATTCTCAACCTAAATATGAGAAGTATCCTCAATAAGATCCATGACCTACATGCCCTGCTAGCTCTGTATAAGCCAGACATTCTCCTTCTGACTGAGACCTGGCTAAACCCTGATATTCACAATAACAAAATTACATCTCCTGGATATAATATCTACTGTAAGGACAGAGTAAAAAAAGGGGGAGAGGGTGTAGCTGTAATGTACAGGAATCACCTTATCCTTGAACAACTTGATATCACCATCCCAGAATGCCAAATTCATTCTATCCAAATTCAAATTGAACCCCAAAAAATATATTAATATCATAGGAGGCTACATCCCCCCTGGAAACAATATTTAAATTGTGGAAAACCCACTAGAATGGATCTGTAACTCTCTACCTCAAGAAAGCATCATATTAGGTGACTTTAACACAGATTGGCTCAGCTGTACTAGTCAGCATCCAACCACCCATATTAACTTACATGGATTTTCCCAAGTCATTACATCCCCTACTAGAAATGACAAAAGAACCAAACACCAGTCCATTCTGGACTGGATACTTACATCCCATCCTTCCCTTGCAGCCCAAGCTGGATGTCTTCCAGACTTACTCAGTGACCACCAACCAACATATCTACTAAGAACCAAAACTCTACATATGAGTCAAGTAACAGATAAAGTCAGGAACAAAAAGAACTTTAACCCCAGTGCGTTTAACTATGACCTAAATAGTTGCAACTGGACCCCTTTAAAACAACTATCACTTGATGATGCAGTGCAACACTTTAATTCAATCTTCCTAAACATTGTTAACCACCATGTTCCCCCCCCGAACCAACAGAATAAAAACTACACATGCCCCCTGGTTAACTAAGCCCACCAAAACTATTCTTAACAAAAGGAACAAAGCATGGGATCAATATCACAAAAACAAAACCCAAATAGTAAAGCAGAAATACTTTGAACTGTGTAACAAGGCCAAGAAACTCATCAAAATAGACAAAACCAACTATTACCAAAACCTACAAAAAAATGCCAAAACTCCCCAAAAATTCTGGGTTGCAATCAATTTGGTATTGCAGCCTGGGAAAACTACTACCCCCCACACCCAAAATTGATAACATCCACAGTAGTATTCACACACAGTTTAACAAATACTTTACTGAGACTATCCAGGTCCTAGCTAATAACCAAATTAACACCACTCATCCAACCCCAGCAGAGACACCAACCATAATGGTAACACAAACTAGCGACTCACACTTTAGCTTTCAACCAGTATCTATCAAAACCATCCTAAAACTCCTCCAAAAGCTCAAACCTACAACCCTAGCTGCAGACAACATACCTGCAGAATACCTCCAAATAGCAGCAACTGCTATTGCCTATCCTGTCACTATTCCTCATCAACAGATTATTTACAGAGTGCAAAATACCCCAGCTATGTAAAACTTCCCATATAATCCCACTACACAAAGGTGGCAACTCCTGTGAACTCAATAACTATCGTCCCACTGCTATCTTACTGCCTTATCCAAAATCCTAAAGAGGGTCATACACACTCAACTTATGAATTACGTCCTTGAAAACAAACTGCTATCCAAAAACCAGCATGGCTTCAGATCCTTCCACAGTACATCCACTGCACTTATTTCTTTCACCAATAGCATTAATTATCATAGAAATCAAGGACAACTTGTCTCAGCCATATTTTTTGATTTATCAAAATCTTTTGACATGGTCAACCACAGTAGACTCCTCAACTTACTCTTTACCCTTAACCTCCATGCCTCCTCCATCACATGGTTTAAGAGCTATCTGTCAGGTCGGCATCAGGCGGTAAAATGGCAAAACCAACTATCACTCCTACTAAAAGTGTCCTTAGGAGTACCTCAAAGGGTCTATCCTAGGTCCAGTAATCTTTGCTCTATTCACCAATCAACTTCTATCCTCCACCCCCAGGGCCACTGTTATTCAGTATGCTGATGACACCACTATCATATGTGCAGCCACAACTCCAGACCTCCTTCTCTCACAAACACAAAATGCTTTCTCATTAGCAGAAACCCAGTTCTCTAACCATTAGCTTATTCTCAACCCTAATAAAATGAAACTACTACTTTTTTCTTCCCATAAAACTGCCCACCTAGCTGTCAATTTCTCAATCACCTCTAACAACAACACTGTAATTATCCCAACTACCCACACCAAACTTTTAGGCATTGAAATTGATAACAACCTTAGATTTGACATCCACACTGCCCAAACCATCAAGAAAGTACATAAAAAACTAGGTCTGCTCTATTGTAACAAACAATTTCTCTCTAAACAATCTAGAATCACAGTAGCCAGGACACATCTATTATCCACCCTTCTCTATGCTTCCCCAGTACTAACCAACCTTCGTAAATCTGATCTTAACAGGCTAGAGTCCTGTTACAACAAGATAGCTAGATTTGTTACTGAATCTACATATTATAGAACACATCACCGTATAGCCCATAAAAAACTAAACTGGTTAGAACTCCCTCAACTATTGCAACTCAATCAACTGTCACTAGCACATAAGCTATACCACCACCCAGACAATGTCCCAGCCCTCCAACATTTTATACAACCTTACACCACAAAAAGAATTTTGAGATTTAATACCCTTAACCTTCTTGAGGTCACCAATTACAAAAACGAAGAAGGGAAATCTCTCTATACCTACTGCATCCCCAAACCGTGGAACTCTCTATCAGCCACTCTCACATCCAATATCTCCACTACTCAATTTGAAAAACTCCTCATAACCCATCTTTCTAACAAATGGCTATGCTCCTATAACACCCCTTTGTAAAGACAAAGATACTGAAAACTACTCTTCTCATCAAGTTTCTAATTTTTAATGCTGCCTTTTGAAAGCATTGCAGCTTTATAAAGTTACTGAATTTCTAAGAAATGGATCCATAGTTGATACTAAACTACTATGTAAAAATGTCCTAGGAAGTATAATCACATAGTACTGTAAATTCTTATTAATCGTTCTATATTTGCTTTGTATACTACTGTATTGTTTGTATGTTACTGAATTGTATGTAAAATGGAGCTTTTCTCCTAGGGTCTCCGCTGTAAATGGACATGCGTCCAGTCGGACTTTCCCGGTCAACAAATGTAAAATAAATAAATAAATTTATGGTTAAACCAGAAGTAAGCAGTAAGAGCAAACTGACATACATCCTATTGATTGCTAGATTCAAAATGGTACTCCCAAGTACTTTACATGAATGTTCTTTTCAGAGTGACTCTAAAAACACTGATAAATTGGTTGTGCTAATTGAAATATTACTACCTAAAGAAGCAAAGCTTAAGATGGAACAACCCAAACCTTTTCAGATGTCTATGATCAAACAAAAACTGTCAGCAAATGAAGTAATAAGTTTTAGATGTAGAAATAAGGAACACACCACAAAACATTGAGTGACTAATAACAGGTTCATCGGTTCATAGGTGTGTACTAGGCTAATGGCCCTGGAGCCTATATAAGCCTAGCCCAAGAAGACTCCCTGGCATCATGCCGCCCAAAGTTAGTTCCCAGTGCCCGTGTCAAGCAAGGCCACTGAATTGATCCCTGGGGTAAACTTCCTATTGCCCATGCACTCGTCAAGATTTCTCTTAAAAAGGGCCAGTGAAATGCTCTACTTGACGTGAATGGGAAATTTGTTCCAGAGCATGGGAAGTCTCTGGGTTAGGAACCTGCCCTCCAGCATGTTCTGTTTATTGTGGTATTGAGGTTTAGGTCCCTGGAGTGTGTGCCACGGACAGATTGGGATTTCTTTAGGTGTAGCATATCTAGCAGCTCTGGGTCAGACATTACTTTGTAGGTCAAGCAGAGATAAGTAGGTGATAAGAGACAGAGTATAGCTGGAGTTGTTTGAGTCTGTCCATATAGGGCATGGGTATAAGGCCTAAGATCCTCTTAGTGAGGTATTTCTGTGGCCTTTCCAGTTGTAGCAGGTATCTAATGAGGTACATACCAAATGGGGCATTATACTCTATAATAGGTCTAATGAGGGACGAGTAGAGAGGGATTATGACCATACCTCTCAGCCGTACTGAATCTCTCAGTTTTCCCCAGTTTTTGAGGTCCAAATAATGGGGTAACATGATTCCCAAGTGGCACCCCTCGACTTCTGAATTTCACGGCTATTTTTTTTGTTTATTTTTTTTCCTGGCCTAACGTCATCATGCGGAGCCGTACACAGTGACAGCAGCTTCATTTAGCCAGTCAGAATTCAGCTGAGGGTTGTTCTGTTACAAGAAGGGTGGGACAGACTAGAAGCCTGAACAGGAATACTGACCATTTCTGTCAATGAGCATGAGTTTACAGGAGGGGCGGGACAGGCGAGAATTGAAGCCTGAACATGAATACTGAGCTGCCAGCAGCTAGCCTGATATACATTCCATTCTTTTCAGGTAAAGCAAATTTATTTTCCATACTGCTGCTGCATTCTGTATGTGCTGCCAAAGCAAGCACTGAGCTGCTACAAACTTATTTCTGTACTGCTACTGCATTCCCCGTAGATGACTGATAGGGCCTGGGAATGCACTCGTTATCGTTAGCTGCAGCCTTATACTGAGTCAATAGTCTGAGCGATTAATTACTATTAAATGAGGATGGGCTGTGGCCCTTTATTTTATGTGTCCTTAGATTGCTTGTATGCAAGTTTCAGGAGGGGAGTTATACACAAAGAGTTCTGAAACTTTGTTTTCAGCTTGTGTATTGCTCGCATTTTCAGTATTGCGTTCTGTGGTAACATATAAGCATTTCTGTTGTATGATTTGCACTGGTTTTAAAGCATTTACTTCAATAAACAAGCTGGCACTTTATGATGGCTTCTGTTTGTAATATTCAGTGGTGGTTTATTTGCTGGCTATTAGAAATGTAAGCATAATTAGTCTTGATACATAACGGGTTTTATTGACAATTAAATTATTTTTGTTTTTATTGTAATCAGTTGAAGTAAAGGAAGTGTTAGCACCTGGTTGAAGGTTCTCTTCTATGTAGATTCAGTTCATGAGGTGAATGACACGGAGGGGGTAGTGTGCTCCCTGGTATGGAGTTTTCATTATTATTGTTATTATTATTATTGACAGCAGCTGGATTATAAAATGTATAGCCTGTAGTTGATGTTTTATGTGCTGCCAGCCTGCCGTTCAGAATAGAACAAGCACGCAATTTGAATTGCGTTCTGAAGTACTGTCTGCTGCATTAATGATGATTTATTTAATTTGAAGTTGAGCTGCCGATTTATTTTATTTGATGTTGAGCTGCATATTTTATTTTACTGTCTACTGCATTAACAATTTATTTTATTTAAAGTAGTTGAGCTGCATAGCTTCTTATTTGAGGTAGTTGAGAGCTGCATAGCTTCTTATTTGAAGTAGTAAGTTGAGCTGCATAGCTTCTTACTCCCACAGTCTGTAGATGGATTGCTGATACTATACTGTGTTATACTTTTATACTTTTAAAGGCGGTGGACACTGCAGTCCTGAGAATGTCCTCCTTTGGTGGAGATACCTAGTAACTATGCACCTGTTATCAGTTTGCCATCCATTCCCTATTGAAATATTACTAGCGTATCATTTTTTTATGTGAAACATAGGCAATTTATAATTCAAAGGCAACAGGCACTTTACTTGTAGACAAACCAATGAAGTATAAAGCTGTTGCTAGGAGCAACCTAGTTACAGATTTTTTTAACATGACTTTTACTTCTGCAGAGATTGTGCATATTTACTAATACTAGTGGATTCTAGAAATTTGAGTAGACTTTTATGATGGAAATATTCTGAAATGGGCAGTTTTGTCATTATTGGTCCATACATTTTGTTTCATTTCTTGCTGGAAAAATGTTCAAATAATAAATTTAAAATGCGCTCTAACAAGTGTTCTGTATTATACAAGGAATATAATTTAATAAGGTCAGGAAGGTGTATCGAAGAAAACATGGATGCTTCTTGTTTCCTATGCAAGGGGCCTATGATTTGAAAACAGCCTAAAGGCAATCTTTCTCAACCACTGGCCAGATGCATTTTCTTTCGATGTGGGTTTTAATTCTAAGTCTATTTTCATTGTGAGACTGTACTGCTTTGTTTAGCAGATGTCTATTAGTGTTTGTGCTATAAAATGTAAAATAAAATCCAAATCTTTGTAGAAGTAAAGCAGTATACACATTAGTGTTTATGGTAAATGGGGCAAAATTGCCAGGTAATGGGACATTGGAATGGCTGCAGGGGGACTCTAGGCCCTGGGATCATATTTTGGTTGTCTGTTCTTCAGTTTGCTTTTGAAAGTTGGTGTCCCACAATTCCATTGGAGTGGGTGGGGTTACATAATTATGCATGCAAATTTTATGTTAATCAGCATACAGATTTGTACCTATTTTTCATGGACTTTGTCCAGATTTTTGATGTTTCCAGGTTGAGAGGTATGATTATGACAGCTTTCTTCCTGGATGAGAAACCTTTTGTAATGAGATGTGCCACATAGAAGGATTTTCTGACTACAGTGGCAATGTGGTTATCAAAGAAGAGGTTGCTGTCAACCTGTGTCCCCAGGTCTCTTATCACACCTTCGATTTTTAGTGGACTACCGCTTATGTGGTATTTCATGGGTACCAAATTTTTCCCAAAGGGAATGACAATGCACTTTTTGGCATTGAGCTTAAGGCCATGGTTCTGGCACCAGTCATTGGTGTCAGTGAGGCCTTTATTAGCATGTCTACATCAGTTGGAGAATCGATAATTGCTCCCAGTTTGCAATCATCTGCAAACTTGGTCAGCCAGAGTCTCCGTATGTTGGCTTGAACTTCAGAGAAGTAGATACCAAACAGGAGAGGACCTAGGACAGATCCCTGTAAGACACCACTTGTAACTGGTCGGTAGTCAGATTTGGAGTCTGCTACTTTCACAGTGTGGGTTCTATCAGTGAGCCAATTAGCAACTCATGTTATGACATAGGGGTTTATGCCTAGTTTAGTGAGTCTATCTATGGTTCCTGAGTGAGGGATGGTGTTGAAAGCCTTGGCAAGATCTAGGTAGGCAGTATGAACTACCTTGCTCTCATCCACAGCTCTGGTGACAGACACGAAGTCTATCAGTTTGAGCAGGCATGATCGACCTTTCACAAACCCAAACTGCATGGGGTCCCGAGTTTGGAGATTCCCTATGTCCTTATTTACAAGGGCCATGATGATGCACTCCATAGCCTTACATATCAGACTCATCAGACTAATGGGGTGGTAGTTCCAGGGTCTGTAGTCACTCCCCCTTTGTAGAGTGGGATGACTGTAGCAGTGCACCATTCGGTAGGAACAAAGCCTGTGACTGAACGTAGTACTCAGGTGTGGTGTCAGTTCACTTTGTAATTCATGTAGGCCACAGCCAGGGATATTATCAGGTCCCATGGAAGCTGTATTCTTGGCTTTGGACAGTGTGGTTTCTACCTGTATAGCTGTGATAATAGGGACTTGGCATTCCTCAGGTATTGTGATAAGCCTTTTAAGGGGTGAAAGTGGGGTAAAGTTTTCACTGAACCTGTCGGCCAATATGTTGGCAATATCAGTTGGTTCTGTATATGTATTGCCATTATGCTATAACTCAGAGCAGATCTGAGTATTGCCATGTAGATTCTGGGCATAACTATAGAATGCCTTGTGGTTGTCTTTAAGAATATGCAGCAATTTTGTTTTCGTAGCTAGCTTTAGAGGATTTGCTGATGGATCTCAGTTTTTTGCTGAGGCTAACAAGAGAGTTTTTCCAGTCTTGGGAATTCACCCTTTTCTGCAACAATTTTTTCCTTCTGTTGTAGAGCTTGTTTAGAGTTGGGGACCACCAGCTTGGCTTCCTTTTTTTGGAAGAGAGCATATTGGTTCTGTTTGGTTTGGCCCATTCCATGCACTTGTGTATGTGCTCATACAGTGCATTGGTGTATGATTCAGTAGTCATGCACCTATTTTCCATTTGCATGGGTGTCATGAAGTTAGCCACTTCAGTTTTTAGAAGCCCAAAATTGCCTTTGGAGAAGTTTTCTTATGGTGGTTTCCTTTAGGGGGTGAGGGTGGGATGTGGATATCCATGGTGATTAGCTTGTGTCAGATCTGACCAGGGAGGAGTTGATTACTGGTGTAGAGCAACAGTCGCCCATGTTAGTAATGACCAGGTCAGGGATGTTTCTACCCCTGGTGGGGTAAGAATGAGTTGGTCCAGGGCACTGGAATTAATGAATTGGTACATGAGTAATTTTCCCAGTTAATGGAGGGGTAGTTAAAGTATCCTAGTATAAGGGTACTGGGTTGTACCCTAATATTTTCCAATGTATTTAGAAATGTGGAGTGAGAGCTTTGGGACATGGTGGGGGATCTAGAGCAGACTACAACCTGGTTTGTAGTTTTACCCCATGTTATTTGTACCTGAAGTATATCTGATGCGTTATGTTGGGGTACTAGCCTGGAGGTGTGCATATCCTTTATGAATATGGACACACCACTGCCTTAGTGCTTCGGTTCAGGTTTAGGGGCCAAAAGGTGTGGTATGAATTATAACCTGGTAGTGCTGGGGTGATCTGCGGATCCTTGAACCAGGTCTCAGTCACTGCACAGATGTCGAAGTTCTCCATTTTAAAAAGTGCTTTGAGTGAGTGCATTTTGAGATTTAGACTTCTAGTGTTAAGTAGCATAACCCTCAGATTTCGTTTGCTTATAGCTGTCACAGTGGTAATTTTGTCTTCAGGACATTGCCTAAAAAAGGCACTATAGGGCTGGCAAGAGCCTTGGCCAGTATCCAGAATCCCTGAGGTGACAGGTGCAGGCCATCCCTGGTGAAGCATCAAGGTCTGTCAATCATGTCATCCCAGGCAGACAGATACTGGATCCCCTTAGAATGACACCAGAAACTTAGCCAATTGTTGAAGTCAATCATTTTCTGCTTGTACTGTTGTATCATTTTGGGTGACAGTAGGATGCTTCTCAGAGCTAGGGTCATACCTGCCTGGGCTGCAAGATCTAAGAGGTCCTCTATATCACTTTTCATGTAGTCCAGGGAGGTATGTCTCAGGTCATTCACACCAACATGGACAATGACAGAGTCATATTTGTACCTGTTCTGGAGTGACCTAAGTGCATGCATTATGTGGTGGATCCTGGCACCCGACAGGCAGCTGACTGTAACTTTATCCTTATTCATCCTAGTGAGTGGGACATTATTTATTTATTATTTATTTATTTATTTATGTACATCTGTTGACTGGGAGAGTCCGACTGGACACAGGTCCATTTTCAGTGGAGGTCCGGGGAGAAAAGCTCCACATTAAGTATTACTTGCATTGTACAGTTAAAAAAACATAGCATTTAAATATAGACATTAGTCCAGCTGAGGACTTAAGACAAGAATAAAACATAGATGTAAAACAGCTGTAGAACATAGTACAATTTTAAAATATGGTGACATATACTAAACATGGTTGCCTTACTATTGAGTCATCCATGACTAGTGTATTGGGTGAGTTGTTTTGCCTTATGGGCTCTGGTTGAGTGGCACACTGTTTATGTGAGTTATGTGTCTCATGGTTTGTGCTGGGATGTGGTGGTTGTTTGCATTACTGCCTCGGAGGTCTCTGTTGTTTGGGCAGATTTTTACTGAGAGCCTCCGTGAAAGTAGGTGTGTGTTTTGTGTTACTATGTGAGGGTTGTGTTGGTGTAAGTTCTGGAGGGCTATGTGTTGAATGTGGTGTGGTGCAAGTGTTAACCTTCTCCTCTTGACTGGCTTATCCATTCTTGGCTGGAGTGCGCTTGGCTTCCAATTTGGCTATATATGTGCATCTCTCACAAATCATAGTGTTGGGAGGTAAGAGGAGGGGGTTGTCTGTGTACATGAGGCAGTTGCTACATTGCCTCAGGATGCCCAAGTTCACCAGGTTGACAGGAGAAAGCATAGGGAACTGACCTTTAGACATGCCTGGATATGAGCTCAATGTATTAAGTACCGAAGCCCGTTACAGGACAAATGTCACTCAAAGTGCCTGGGTCTGTACAGAGCACTGCCAAACACTTGAGGGGAAACCAATACGTAAACCCTGAAAATTTAAGGATGAAGTATTTAGGCAGATATTCTGAAGTTAGGAAGAAATCAAGCAGTACTTACTGAAAATAAACAATTAGCTTGTCAAGAATGATGAAAAGAGGGGAGTCACATGAATGGCTACTGCCTGGCTACTACTAATGCTAGTTTCAGCACAGCTTCACTTTGTTGGGATACAATGCTCCTTTGCTTCTTCTCTCACCAGAAGCAAAGTGTTAGCACCAATCCCAAGAAGAGAAGCAGGCCATGGCCTGTTTGGCAATCCACAGTCTTGTTCCAGATGTTGCAAGGGTCTGCAGGCTTGTAGCCTTTTTCTGGTAGATGCCTCGAATAGCAACCAGACCAATCAGGTATGTTAAGCACAGGCACTCACTCTCCAATTGGAAAGAGTCAGGAATCAATGCAGTCTGCTCCTACTCTCACCAGGATCAGAATATAAGGACAGATTCCAAGCTGTCACCTATAAAGCAGTTATTAAGCTTTCAGGTGATCAGCAGTCTCCAGGAAATAATGTAACTGCACTCCTTCTCTCACCAGGAGAAAACAGAAGCACTAATCCCAAGATGACTACTGAGAGGCAGAATGTGGGCTCTACAATAACCAGTGATCTTGCAATAGATGTTTAAAAGTAAGATGAAAAAAATGGTTTATCCTAAACACTGCAGTGTGCACTAGAGGAGTTAGATGTGAAAGCAGGTAACTTAAGTTTTACCTGTCTAAAAAGTTAAATTTTAGTAGAGTCACTATTTTTTAAAACAGCAAGATAGATTGAAAGGGGATGGTTACCTTTTAATTCTGGTACTATGGAATACAGTAGGATGGCCAATAAATTTAAATAGTTGAAGGGGAGGGATTTCACAAAATGATAATTTTGTGCTTACTCATACCAACCAGTAAAAGCAGAGAGGAAATGAGATATATGGTCAAATTAAGATAAGGGGCAGGCAACTAGAAAGACAGTGGTGGTTAAGAACACAACAGTAACCGGGTAGGAGGGTGGAAAACATTTCTGTATGACTCACAAGAGACAGAGCTGTAGTGTCTTTTCAAGTTTTAATATGCAGTTAAAAGCAGAATACAAGTAAAACACAGTGTAAAGAAAACAAATCATAGTATACAAAATAGAAAAAGGCAAGAAAGCAGTACAGAATACAACAAATAAAAAGCAAATCATCCTTTCCCTCACAGCAAACTGCAGCAGAGTCTGGGTGAGCCTTTCTAGTAAAGCTCTGAAATATTTTATTTTACCACTTAAATAGAAAGTTTAGTTCCTAGCTCCACCCCCCTCAGTTCACAGATGATTAACCTTAACTTACCTCTTCTAACTTATATGTGACTCCTTAATTGAACTGTTCTAATTTCTGTCTTTGACACCTTATATCTATAAAATGTGATGTCTTAACACTATGAATATGATGAATATATATCAGCAGAATGCGACAGATTAGCAACTAGATAAAATTAGCCAGATGCACAATATTAATTGGTAAGAAAACAGCTAAGAGGGTTATTAGATTCAAGATGTATGGTTACACTTTTTAAGGAACTTTATAATCACAAACATTAAGCAAGTAATGAAAATGACAGTAATCTGTGTTCATTGAAACAAGAAAAAGTATCAAATAACATCTGGAGATTGAGACGCTGTTTGGGAAAGAATTTCAGGTTGAGGCTTTACTTCATAATTTAACATGCAATTGCATAATAAGTCAAGAATTGCCCCATTTCAAGGTACTGTAGGGATTGTAGAGAGAGGTAGCACAGTTTGATATTCTGTAGCATGGATATACCAATAGTAAGAATGGGGGAACAGCATCAGCAGCGTGACACAATACTAAGATCAAAAACTCCTAAATATACTCGTAAGGGGGGGGTGCACAGCAGCCACCTGGTATTCTGTTAGAAATATATAGCCCTGATAATAAAAAGGGACTAGAATCTGGCTTTGGTTGGAAGGGGTAGAAGAACCTTTATGTATCCAGAAATTAGTTACTGAATCTTACCTAAATATCAGTTGTTAGATTAGTGAAAGAAACTAGCACAGACAATGAAAATGAGAAGCCCATAGTGCAGGATATAACATCCTGTTAGAAGATCCCAGCTAAAAGTTATGCAAAATGTACATGCAGAAACAAAGAGGGAGAGCCCATAGTTCTGAAGTTTCTAAGACAAGGAATGGAAAAAGGGACCTCAACAGAATCATGTGTTTCCCTCTGCAATACCAAATCTAGTCAAAAACAGTTCTCTCAGCAGCAGGTTTTTACAGGAAAAATACACAGAATATGTTGAACTAAAAGTAAAAGAATTACCAAAAACAATGATAGAAGAAAGTCAGTGGCATGTGTTACTGTTTTTAGAAGAAGAGCTGTAAGAAGAAGAAGCACCTACCCTTGAATTTTTAGGTGAAGAGGCTGTACCCTCTATTTCACACTAGTGAACTGTTGAAAGTGCTCCTGACTTAGTGAATTTTCAGGTAAGTACTGAAAATGTTCAGAAAGTTTAAGAAAGTGCACTGGTAGGATTGTATATTAAGCTGGCCCAGAAAAAAAATAACCAGTGTAGAAGGAGAGACAGAGGAACAAGTCGGTCCCATCTCATATCCATATTTTGAGCTGAAGAACAACTTGCTGTATATGTTAAGCAATGACAAAGGCAGCTACTAGATCCAAAGACTTTTAGAGCACTGGTGATAAAAATGGCACATATCCATATTTTAGGAGAGCACTTAAGAATGGACAAAGGCACAGCTAGAATTTTAATTAGATTTTATTGGCAGAATGAAAGACACTGAAAACTTCAGTACAGTCTGCTCAGAATGTCAAAAGATGGTATGACATCATGGGGATTAAAGTTCCCTAATATCTATGCCTAATATCGAAGTTCCATTTATGGGGATAGCCATGGATCTTGTGGGTTCACTAGTAAAGTGCAAGAATGGCTACCAATACATTCTCACAATTGTTGACTATGCCATAACATTTCTTGAAGCAGTATCTCAGTGAAAGGCCAATGGCAAATCAATAATCAGAGAACTACTCTTACTTGTCTTCAATGTAGGAATTCCCAGAAAAATACTTATGGGTCAGGAACCCCATTTATGTCCAGGTTATTACACCAGCCTTGACAATCTTTCAAAATAAAGCAGTTAAGAACTTTAGGGTACCACTTTCACACAGATGGGTTAGTACAGTGTTTAATAAAACACTGACGTCTGTACAAAAAAAAAAGCTCACAGAACAGGATGGTAAGAACTGAGATTAGTTATTTCCTACTTCATTGTTTTGCTGTGAAAGAAGTACCCCAAGCCTCAAAAGGAGTTACTGTATGGTACACATCCATGAGGCATACCAGACATTGTAAAAGAAACTTGGAAGGAGGAGAAAACTCCATTTAAAAGTGTAATAGCACACTGCACAGACTTGCAAGATAAGATGAAAACTGTTATGTCAACAGTTAAGGAACATATGCAAAGCTCACAGGAGATACAGCAGATATAACTAAAACATCAGGCTTACTGAATTCAGTCCAGGTGACAGAGTGTTAGCTCCCTGTGCTGAAATTAAATCTCTGGCAAAACAAAGTCAACTACAAAATAAGACAAAGCGGACAGAGGTAGCCACAGCAAATATATCACAAAAACATATTAAAACACTGGAAGGAAGCTGAAGTTTCTTTAGTTAGAATGGCAGCTGAAATAAACATTAAAACTAAAACAGTCGGTTTTCCTATAATTTTATACCTGCTGCTCAAGTAGGTGAGACCCTGCTGAAGTCCCAAAAACAAGAAGTAAAATAGTTTTTAATGAGGAATAAAGAATTATTTTCTGATCTGCATGGCAGGATACATTTGCTACATCATATATATCAGCTGTGCTTCGGAGAAGGTAAACCTAAAGCCACAAGAGCAAAGAAACATAAAATGTGAAGATGTAAACAAAATGCTTAAGCTATGTGTTATTGAAGAGTTCCAGAGTGAATGTAACAGTTTGATTGTGTCTAAGCCAGATGCGTAAATAAGTTTTTTAATGAGTCCATGAAGTTGAATGACATATCAAAGTTTGATATTTACCAATGCCCAGAGTGGATGCACTCACAGAGAGGCTAGGTAAAGCAAAGCTTCTAAACACTTTAGATTTTTCCAAGGGACAACAGTAGATTGCTTGATCCCTGAAGCCAAAGAAAAGAAGCATTATTCACTCCAATGGTATTTTCCATTATTTTGTCTTGCCCTTTGGGCTTCATTGGGCCCCTGCTAATTTTCCAAGACTCATTGAGACAGTTTTGAAACCTCAGGCTTGGTACTCATCAGTGTTCCATGATTGTGTCATAATTGATTCAGAGGACAGGATTCATGTTAATCTGCAGTGCTAGTTTTACCAAATTATTTGAGATCAGCTGAACTTACAGTCAATTATGCAAAAAACAAGTTTTGTATGATAGAAGCCAGATACTTGCGATATGTAATAGGCAGACGGGTAATAAAACACAAACTTAAAAAGAAGAAGTGAGGGGCTGGCCCATACCAATCATCAAAATTATGTTAAAGCCATCCTAGGTTTAGCTGGCTATTATCAAAATCTCATTTGGAATTTTTCCCCTAACTAACTTGTCTAAGAGTAAGACACCCCCCATACCTCTCAACTGTCCAAATGTTCACAGAATGTCCAGATTTTTGTCTCGTATTTTTGGTCTATTCTTCATAAAATTTGCGGTTTTCTGGATTTCTGTGACAAATCAGTGAGGATTGAATTAATTAAATAATGAAAGGCTTTTGAGCCTCAGACTTCATATCCTTCAGAAAATGCATGGTAACACAAGACCTTTTAAAATAGTAACTTTTAACTTTATAAGAGTAATATTTAAAATGTGTCCCTATTTTTGGAGCTTTGTCCCCTCCATTATTTTTGGCTTTGTCTAGAATTTTTGTGATAAGAGTTTGAGAGGTATGCCCCCCCCCCCCATAGAACTGATATAGACAATAGAAGCAGAAATCGCCATTAGGAAATTGAACATTTTGTTATGTTCAGAACACCAGACTTCTAAATCCTTTGTGATGGCTCTGGATACCTCAGAAGTAGATATAAGGGTGCTTTTATCTCAGGATATGAATGGAGGGAACACCATATCTGTTACATCAATATTGAGTAAAGCAGTGCAAAGCCTAGGCACCCATGCATTGTGCAGGAATGTCTAGCAATTAAATGGGTTGTCACCACCTTCAGATATTACTGTTTTGGAAGGGAACTTGTAATCCCAACAAATCATGTCTCTTTATGGTAGCTTTTCCATAAAAACATTGTAATCTTAAATTAAGAAGATGGGCCTTAGTCTTCCAGACATTTATATTCAAAATCCTGCATAGGCCAGGGTACACCCACATCAATGCAGTTGGGTTGTCCAGAAGCCTCAACCCATCTTGTGTGGTGGAGTCATGGATTCTTTGCTGGGTGAAGTCATATGGTGTAATGGCTGATGGATCCATACAAGTTGCTGTATAATGTGTTAGAAATGCTGTATGTAATGTTACATAGGATGTATGTAATATTACATACAAGTTGCTGTATAATGTGTTAGAAATGCTGTATGTAATATTACATATATCCTGTGTAATATAATAAATACCCTGGTAGGAGCACCTACACTAGAGTCAATGTAATATTTTTATTTTCAGATATTTGTTAACCAGGTAAGGACACTGGATACAGTGTCCCTTTTCAGAGGTGAATCGGGAGCACTGCCTCGTTAAATGGCTTGTACATAGTCACACAATAAATAGACATAGAATTTATCAAAACCTGTACCTTGGATACAGGAAATAAATAACTGCTTAGAGCTCAAATCCTCTAGGTTAACTGACATAGTAACTGTATTAGTTCAGCTAATATGAAGCTCATGATGGAAAACACTTGAATGTGAAACCCTGTTAAGAGGGCACACTGACAACACAGGAATTCAGGATATTTGCCTTTTGTGAAGAGGGACTAATGTCTGAAGTAGGGACTCTAAGTAACTTTGCTACGGACAGAACTTGTGGACAATTGACGAAGGATCCTATGGAGAACTGCAAAATAAAGTGGAACACAAACCTGTGGATTTACTGAAATGGTTACAGTAGCTGGGCCTACACTTTGACAAAATCCCAGCAGATCAAACTATTGGTTTTAATGAACTGTGATCTATTTGCCAAACTGTAACTAACTGAATTGAGGTGTCTGTTACTGAACCAGCTATGTTGTATGAAGTTTGCTGTCAAAGACTGAACTTTTAAATTGTGTCAGTGTAAATGACTCTTCCTTCCTTCTTATAAAAAAAGTTATAAGACCAGTTATAGAGTATTCTGCATGTTCTGTATTTGCCACTTAACTCTTTTTAAAAAAGACTTAAAAAAGTGCAATACACCTTCAGCAAGAAGATTGTTAGTGTTAGAAATGTTCATTATCGAGAAAGACTAAAGGAGTTTAGACTCTTTTCAATGGGGTCTAGATTACTGATAGGAGATACTGTTCTATAATGGTCATAAAAATGATATTTTGGAAGTAACATTAGGAATTGAATTTAGATGTCATTAAATGGGAACAAGAAATAAGTCCTTATTTTTGTCATTAATGTCAGCAAAAACAAAATCAAAGAAATGCTTTTTTTTCTTTTTTTTTTTTTTTTTTTACAACAGAGCAGGTTGAATGAGGGAATTGGTCCCAATGTGCATTAGAGAAACTGATAAATTAAATAACTTTAAGACGCTTTTGAATATATGGTCTGATAATAGGACCTTTGACCCTGATTTTAATACTGGCAAACTCTTTACTATCCTATAATTTGTCTCTGACTTAGATCTCAATGCACTGAAACATTAAATAATAAACTTTTACGTTTTGTCACTGTAAAAGAAACGGCACTAAACCTGAGTAAAGTGCCTCCATTACATTGTTATATTATATGGGTGTGTGTGTGTGTGTGTGTGTGTGTGTGTGTGTGTGTGTGTGTGTGTGTGTGTGTGTGTGTGTGTGTGTGTGTGTGTGTCTGTGTGAGTGTGTGTCTCTGCTTTGCTAATGTCAATACTCTTACGTCAATGAACAGACTTTGACACATTACCGCACATATTCCAAGACTAATTCTCAGAAAAGCAATTACTAAAACAGTGTTTTTGTAGAGGTGCAAGCCCCCCTGCAACCCCATGTGGGGGCTAACCCTCCACCACTTCCCTGGAACTTATTTATTCCAACTCCATGATCACAGTCTCCCTTGGGAAAAGGCATATTCCCCAGCCCCAGGGATTGCCCATTCTTACAAAACTGTCAACCAAATCTGTTGGTAAAACATAGGTCAATTTTTAGCTAAAACTGACCAAAATTAAGGAATCCATAAGTTTATATGTAGGTGTAAGAGCAAACACTCAAGGAGTGAACATTCTTTTTTCTTTGTTTTTCTACCTCCGGCTGCTCAGTGGGCAAGATTGTGGTAACCAAGATCTGGGAATTTCCCCTTTCCCTGCTGTTGAGCAAGCTTGTAGTTGGTAAATATACTAATCATGGAGAGTGGGGATACAGGGGGCTTGCTCCTCTACATAAAATGGAATTCGCTTTTTTTTTAATTCAATCTAAAAAAAATCAGCCTTTCTTGTTTCCCCTTTTGAGCATTCTGGATTTCATGATAGAATAATATATAAATAATGACAATCTTTGAATCAATGAGATGTCAACATCATAAACATCAACAAACATCAACATGCTACTGGGCATGCCCAAAGATTATTCCTTGGACGATGCAAATTTTAAAACAATGTTTTTGTAGGATGGCAAGCCTCCCTGCACCCCACCCCCATGTCCCCTGCTAATTATTTATTCCAACTCCAAGATCTCACAAAAGCCAGGGGAGGAGCTTATTCCCCAACCCTGGTAATTGTGTGATCTCTCTGTCAACCATCTGTTTTCTTGATGAATGTGTGTTGACAAAACAGAGGTCAATTTAAACTTTAATCAACTACTAATTATAATCCGTGTTTGTGTGTGTATATATATATATATATATATATATATGGGTCTATTTCATAGTATCGAAAGAAAACAATGCTGAATCTCATTTTATCAAGACTAGCTCATCGAGACCTCCATATATCAAAAAGTCACATCATTGACTCGCGCTTCATCGAAAGTCCGCACCAAAACTACCAGGGCACTGCAGTCAGAGCACCTCCTCAACTAACAACTGTAATTTAACAAAAAATAAATCTCTTTCATCACTTTTGCAGGGGAGCAAGCCCTCATACTGTCTTGAAATACACGGACAACAGTTATGCCTGCAGTATAAACATCCTAAGCTAGTAAATCTTATTGCATACTTTTGAGCACTACCTCTTTAAACTATAAATGGTTTATGGGAACTTCCTCTATTTTTTTCTTAGGTTTCTTTTCCGGTGATGAACACATGTCTCGAAGTTCATTTGGAGGGTTTTGGTGCAGACGTTCAATGAAAAGTGAGTCAATGATGTGACTTTTCGATATATAGAGGTCTCAATGAACTGGTCTCGAAAAAATAAGATTCGTTATTGTGTTCTTTCGATACAATGAAGTAGACCCATATATATATATATATATATATATATATATATATATATATATATATATATATATATACATATTTTTATTTATTTATTTATTTAAATTTGTTGACCGGGAGTGTCCGACTGGACATAGGTCCATTTTCAGCGGAGGCCCGGGGAAAAAAGCTCCACAGTAAAATAAACAGACAGTAGTTACATTGGATTACATAGCGATTAACAATTTAACATAGCAATTACTTACAACATATTTACAGATGAAGAACATAGTACATCAGTAGACAACTAGAATCTTTATCTGTGAAGTACATAACAGACATTAACAAATGTTACAATGAGAAGTTCCTGCTGTATAATAAGTACTAGGCTTATGAGCATCTGAGCTTGCTATAATCAAGGTAGTTAGTGGAGTGGAGAGAAAGGTAGTGGTTGGATGGGGTGGATGATATTAGAGCGGGAGTTGCAAGGTCATAGCCAGCATGTTTTTAGGTGCGCTTTTAGTAAAGTTTTGAAGTGGGTGCCTGATGGTATGGATGTAATTGTGGGTGGGAGTGAGTTCCATAATTTGGCTATGGCGCAAGAGAATAGTGCTTCACCAGCAGAGTTATTGGCTTTAGTGATCTGCAAGTGATTTTTGTTGCTGGATCTTAGTGGTCTGGTGGTGTGATAGGGCTGGAGTAGATTCTGGAGGGATGGGACATTTAGTGGATGGTTTACTAGTTTGTGGGCGAGTGAGAGTTGATACCACTGAAGGAGGTGAGGGAGTTCAAGCCAGCCCGGTTCAGCAAGTGAGAGATAGTGGTGACTAGGGTAGGATGCCCCTGTGGCGAATTTGGCGATTTTGTTGTAGCAGGTCTCTAGCTTGTTCAGATCACATTGCCTTAGGTTGGCATATATTGGAGAGGCATAAAGTAGGGTGGAGATAAGTTGGGAATTTGCTATTGAAATCTTTGCTGCTTTGGTGAGAAATTGCTTATTTCTGTATAACACTCCTAGTTTTTTGTGGACTTTTTTTATGGTCATGGATATGTGAATGTCAAATTTTAGTTTATTGTCTATTTCCACTCCTAGCAATTTGGTGTGTTCAGTTGGGTATATAGTGGTGTTGTCTTTTGCTGTGATGTTAAAGTGAGAGTTGTTTTGAGTATGTTTGGTGGGTTGTAAGATGAGTAGTTTAGTTTTGTTTGGGTTGAGTATTAATTGGGCATCGGATAACCATGTTTCAACAGAGGAAAAGGCTTCCTGTGTGACTTTTTGCAGTTTGGGTAGGGACTGGGCTGAGCGGATGATGGTCAAGTCATCTGCGTATTGTATGCCATGTTTGGTGGCAGAGGCTAGATTATTGGTGTAAACTGAGAAAAGTAGGGGTCCAAGGATGGATCCTTGGGGAACCCCTATGGAGACAGGTAGTTGGGGAGATATATCATTCTGCCATACAACGGATTTTTGGCGGTCAGACAGGTAACTCTGAAACCAGTTGGTGACTGATTGTGAGAAGGATAGGTTATTGAGGACAGAGATAAGTTGTTTGTGTGGGACCATGTCAAATGCTTTAGATAGGTCTAGGAAAGTAGCAGAGGAGAGATAGCCATTGTTTTTATGCTGAAGGATAGTGTTAGTAAAGGAGAGTAAGGCAGTGGTGGTGCTATGGTTTGGTCAGAAACCATGCTGAGTACTGGAAAGGAGGTTGTTAGTAAGTAGGTAGCCTGAGACCTGAGAGTGTATGCATCTCTCTAGTATTTTGGAGAGTGGAGAGAGAATAGCTATGGGGTGGTAATTGGTTAGTTCTGTGGAGGGTCTGCCTTTGTGGAGGGGAATTATATGTGATACTTTCCACAGTGTGGGAACGTAACTTTCTGACAGAGATCGGTTAATCAAGATGGATACTGGGTAGGCCAGAGCATCAGCTGCGATTTGTAGGTATTCACTTGGAAGGTTGTCTGCTGCTAATTTGGTGGGTTAAGTTTAGTTAAGAGTTTTTTTATGTTGGAGGTAGGTACAGGAGAAAAAGAGAAGGCAGTGGGGAGATTACTAGTTGAAGGTGTGTGTTGGAGGGAAGGGGGGTTGTGTTGTTCAGCAAGTGATAGTATGGTTTGGATTAAGTGTGTGTTGAATAAGGTAGCAATATTTTCTGAGGAGTGAGGGATGTTAGGAGGAGGGGTACTGACTTTACTTGGGTGGAGGATGGAGTTTATGGAGGAACAGAATTGTTTGGGGCTGTGTTGTGAGGAGTCTAGGGCAGACTGGTAGTATTGGAATGTGTCCTGTTTTATTAGCTTTTTGACTCTATTGCGTAGTTCTAGGAATTTCTGTCTAGCTGAGGGGGTTTTGGTTTTGCGCCAGTGCTCCCAGGCTTTATCCCTGTTTTTCATTTCTGACTTAATGGTTTTCTGTAGCCATGGGGAGGGTTGTGCTTTGGTTCTGGAAAATCTTATGGGGCATGGTAATTAAGGATGTTCAGGAAGGTAGTATTAAAAACTTCAACTATATATATATATATATATATATATATATATAGAGAGAGAGAGAGAGAGATATAGATATATACATGGTTCTCCTTTATAATCTCGAAATACTGAAATCTCGAATTTCAGTACTATGAGACCATAAAGGCAAAACTTCAAAATGGCAAAAGTGCATAAGCGCGAATCCAAGTATCTCAAATCCGCTCTTATGCATTTACGCTATGTTACGTGAAGTGTTTGGCTGGGATGGTGTCCTGAATTTAAGGTGAGTGAGTGTATGTGAGTATTTTTGTAAGTTGTACGTGTGGGGTCGAGTAACGAGGGGGAAGTATGAGTGTGAGTGTTGGATGTGTTGGCGTTTGCGTATGTGTGATGTGTGTGTGTGATGTTTGTGTATGTGTGGTGTGTGTGTCTGTGTGTGTGTGTGTGTGTGTGTGTGCGCGCGCGTGTGTATGTGTGTGTGTGTGTGTGTGTGTGTGTGTGTGTGTGTGTGTGTGTGTGTGTGTGTGTGCGCGCGGGAGGGACTGTAGAATGTCTGGGTGTGAGGTTTTTTTTCTGTTTGTGCGATCTCGGAGTTGATATATGTAAATAGGGGGTGTGGGGGCAGGAGGGCTTGCCCCCCCTGCTTATATGTAGGGTAGGGTTGTATAGTTTGTGTGGTGTGGGTAGAATGGTATGTGTGTTGTGTGGTGTATGGTGCATGTATGTTCATGATTGTGTGTTTCGTGCTTTTGGGTTTCAGGACTGTGAGTCATTCGAGATACTGAAATTCGAGATTTCAGTATTTTGAGATTATAAAGGGGAACTATATATATATATATATATATATATATATATATATATATATATATATATATATAGTCCCATAATTAGGGTAGGACAAAATGAGCAACTGTCCTTAGAGCAAGTTGTTAGACATCATGCCTGGGGTGTTACTGTTCATTTAAGAATGGCATGTGATATTGTGGTTTCTTATATGACTGTATTAATTGCTTTGCCAAAGAGAGTTACAGTTACTATCACAGTAAGCCACACTAAGCTACTGTAGCTTACTTGTTTGTAACTGTAGCAAGACACTTGTATCAGCTCATTGCTACAGCTACTAAATACACTACAGTAGCTTAGTAAGTGAGTAAGTATATCATGGTGCTTTCATAACCTCTTTGCTACAGGGTATAATTCCATGAGTTTTTTTTAAATTGATCCTCAGCTTTGGAAAAGTCCTTTTTGTTTGTTTTTTTCATTCTCACCTTTGCTTGAGGGGTGCACCAGTACTGGGAACTGCCCAGAGTGGTAGGTCACCTAGCTACGGCTCATATACTGTGTGTTTGTGTGTGTGTGTGTGTGTGTGTGTGTGTGTGTGTGTGTGTGTGTGTGTGTGTGTGTGCACTACATATGCTGTTAGTGGCTTTTTAATCCTGCAAAAGAGATACAGTTTTATGTGTTCACTATTTAGCACTGAATGCAACTGACTCAAAACTACTCAGTTCAGGAAAAAACAATTCCTGTCTCACTGGACAGCAGTCAAGGTTCCAGCAGTTGACCATACTGCTAAGCAGAACAATGGAGAGCTGTTTTTTATTCTGTACTAGAGTCCAAAAGTTATCAGAAGGGTATGTCAAATGTCAGCACGTTCCCATTCGCTCGTACCGTTGAACAGAGCAGCACTAATATGAAACAGGTTGTTACTTTTTGCTGTTCTAGAATATTAGTCCCAGATTTTGTTTAACACTATAAAATTGTTATTTACAAGAAAAGTTCATCTTTAATTGTATACAGCTTTTACAGGTCATGAAGTAGTTATGGAGCCAAAACAGTCCGTTAACATTTTTACTTTAAGTATTTTTTTCTGTAAACTGTGGCCCATGAGGCAAGGTCCACCAAAGCAACATTGATCCATAAAATGTTATGTTTATTTTGGATGTAATGTTTCTGATTCAAGCACTGTGCAGATTTTAAAACTTTAACCATTTATAGCCAGTAACTTTCAGTTTTTACCTCTGTATAAACTACGAAAGTGTGGCCTAAATACTGAGTGTTTGGCCAGAAGAGTAAGAAAATGCCTGTTAAATATTCAGACATGATGATCTGTTTAGAAGTGTTTGCCTCTTAACAGAAACATCTGTTTGCACTCCTTCTTCCTTCCTTTTTTTAAGTAAATGGTATTCAACAAATAGAAAATAAATTAGAACTTAGGTATCAGGCTCACTATCTCTTTATGTTTGGAAGACCAGAAGGTTGTGGTTCTATGTCCATATCATGTTCTTGGATTTATATACTAATGCTGGAACTGTAATGCAGCATGAAGGAGTGCTGTACTTCTGAGCTGTCACCTTTCGGACAAGACATTAAAGTGAGGTCCCAGCTACCTGAGATGCTGGTAGTTTAGGGGAATGATAAAAATCCCAAGACAATGTAACCAGAGGGATAAAGAGCATACTACACCGCAGATTACTTGAATTTGATTAGCAGCATGCAGAGTATGGGAGTGAACAGCTGATGTCAGCCTGCTTATCCTGAGAGCAGGAAGACAGTGTAGGCTCACTGCAATTGCAGAGTTAAGAGCCTGGCAAGCTCAATGCTGCAGATGTAATGTACCACTTTCTTATCAGTTTGTATATGTACCTCCTGACAGAAGCAGTTATGGAGCTTGTAAGGCAATCATGGGGTAGCAGGGTTTAGGGTACACTCCCTTGTAGTAGTACGATGCTGTGCCAGCACCCTCAATCTCCTCACCACTGAGCATGGGGGACTCTAACGTTTGTCAGTAGAATTAACAAGCAAAGACAGGAGCTGGTGGTAACTAACAATCATCTTCAGGGAGGAACATATCTCAAGACACAGCAAAATGAGGGAGTTTCCTTATTTTATTAAAATTATTGTTACTTAAAACCATTAAATAAAAGAAAGCAGGAAAAATACATCTTCTAACTGTTTAGTATTTATTTATTTATTATTTATTTTATTTTTATTTTATTTTACATTTGTTGACCATGATAGTCCGACTGGACACATGTCCATTTTCGGCGGAGAACCGGGGAGAAAAGCTCCAAACATACAAACAGATAAAATCATAGTAAAGACAAGCAAAGTTACAGTTTAGACAGCAGTATACACATACAAGTTACAATCTCACATATCCAAACCTATTAAGGTTACATTTTATGTTCAGCAGTATCCACATACAAGTTACAGTCTCGCATTTCCAAACCTATTAAGGTTACAAAGTAGTAGTTGTGAATAAAAACAGTAAACATCTGGCAGCAGAGGAAATTTAGTCAGGATTAGAGCAAAGGCATAGCCAGTCAGTTCTAAAATACTGGGTTAGGTTTTTTTGACGTGGATAAGTGAGGGTTTTAGAGTAAGGGCAGCTGGGAGCAAATTCCAGGTTTTGCCAACTGAGTTTGCAAACAGAGAGTCCCAGCTGAGTTGTTAGCGTTAACAGTTTGTACCGACAGTTTAGTAGATGACCAAAGTGGTCTAGGGTTGTTGTACAGATGGATAATGTTTTTCAGGGAGCAACTAGAGAGTTTGCTGAGAACAAATTTGCTCAAGTTAGTGAGTATTGGAGAGGCATAAAGTACGGCTAAAAGCAGATGAGTATGGGAAACAGCAGTCCTAACTAGAGGGGTAAGGAAAGGTTTATTTTTATATAGGGAGCCAAGTTTTTTATTAATGGTTTTAATTGTTTGATTGACATGCATGTCATATTTAAGGCTGTTGTCTATTATAACTCCTAAGAGTTTGGTATAGGTATCTGGTGAGATTATGGTGTCATTATTAGATGTTATAGTAAATGAAGGTTGAGAGGACTTGCAGGTAGGGAAGAAGAGCAATAGCTTTGTTTTATTAGGGTTTAATATCAGTTGCTGATTAGAGAGCCAATTTTCAACTGTGTTGAAGGTTTTCTGGGTTAAATTGAGGAGATCTGTTGGGGAAGAGGCTGAGCAAATCAGGGTGGAGTCATCAGCGTATTGTATACAGGTTGCTTCTGGGATTACAATGTGGAGGTCATTGATAAAGAGGGAGAAAAGAAGGGGACCTAATATAGAGCCCTAGGGGACCCCAAGGATAATGGAAAGAAGGGTGGAGAGTTTCTCCTACCATAGGACAGCCTGCTGTCTTGCACTGATATAAGATTGACCATTGTATAACATGGTTGTCTAGAGATATTTTTTTAAGTGTATGTAAAAGTAACTGGTGATTAACCATGATGAAGGTCTTGGAAAGGTCGAGAAACAGGGCAGAAGATAATTTGTTGTTGTTACGATTGTAATTTATGGCATTAGAGAAGGAGAAGAGGGCTTCCGCGGTGGTGAAGCGGTAGCATTGTTGCCTCACAGCAAGAGGTTCTCCCGTTCGATTGTCGGCTTGGGTTGGGAGTGCCTTCTGTGTGGAGTCTGCATGTCCTCCCCGCAGTTGAGTGGGCGTTCGAAAGACATGCGTTGAATGGGCGTGCCTTCGTTGAAGGTTAGGCATTGGGCTGACAACTCGACACCATAAAACCAACTGCCAATCATTAGCGGACCGGAGTTCCGCTGTGGCGACCCCTAACCGGGAAAAGCTGAAAGACAAACAACAACAAGAGAAGGAGAGGAGGGCTGAGGTGGTACTATGATGTGGTCTAAAACCATGCTTAGAGTTGGCCAGAAGATTATTTTGAATGAATAAGGTAGTGCAAGAGTTGTTTATGGATACGCTTCTCCATAATTTTGGCCAGGGAAGAAAGGATGGCTATCAGTCTATAGTTTGACAGTTCAATGGAGATGCCACCTTTATGGAGTGGTATGACGTGTATTTTCCAAATGGAGGGGATGGAGACTTCAGTTATGGTTCTATGGATCAAGATGGAGACAGGGTATGCTATGACATCTGCAGCTTTTTGCAGGTAGTCTGCGGGGAGGAGGTAAGCAGATAAGGTGGTTGGTTTGAGTGTTTTAATTAGGGCTCTGCTGAGTGAGGTAGGAACTGACTGGAAGCTAAATGAGAGTAGGGCACTGGGTAAAGGGGTTTCAGCGGTAGAACAAGCGGGTTTAAGTCTGCTACCAAGGGACTGGATAGTCTCAGTAAAGGAACTGTTGAAGGTGTTGGCAATGACCTCTGGAGATTTTTGAGTTGGGGCTAAGGGGGTTGGCGTTATGGATTGCCCTGGGTGAAGGAGTTTGTTAATACCTGCCCAGAACTTCTGAGGTTTATTTTGATGTTTCTGTTGTAGGTGGCAAAAATTGTTTTTTTTTGTCTAGTAATATGGATTTTTTTGTATCATTTCTATATTGTCGAAATGTAAGTTGATCTTCGAAATAACAGGAAGAATAGCAAAGAAAATGATCTCTCACCTTTACATTTAATTTCATATCACTGATTCATTTCTTTAATATCTAATCAATTCTAACACTTATTATACAGAACTTGCAAACATCTACCACTCCGTTACATTCCGCAGAAAGAACTAGCACATACAGCACCTTAACGTCATTCCTTTTCACTTCTTTACAAGTTTCATGACCCATGTTACCAAGCCTTAAACTTCTACTGCATGTCCTCCCTGTGTCTATGTGGGTTATGCCAAGCATTCTGTTTTTTCCAGTAGCTGGAAGATGTGCAATGTTCCACTAAATTGTCTAGAGACACCCAGCACTCTGATATAGAGGGATAAAACCTTGACTGTAGCCCAGAAAAGATGGGTTTAATTAGCAGTTCAAGTGACTGAGGTGCTAGTTGGGAGGGAGGGACATGTATTTGCATGCACCTCATGGTCAATCCCTGATAGAGGCTAGAGACACATGGGTAGATGTGGTCTTAAGGTAAAATAGGTAGGGAGCATTAGATGAGTCACTGCAGGTGCAGGACAATATGTCAGCATATCCCAATTGCATGTCCGCTGCCAGATGTTACAAGGTGCATGTGGAGAGAGGGTGGGGGAGAATGGCAGGGCATAAAAGAAAAAAACAGTGCAGGTAGCAATATGACACTGCACTGGAATCCTTAATCTCCTCACTGGATCTGGCCATAAGGTCAGGTAGAGCCTGGAGGTAGTCACTTAGATGGGTCGAGTAGACGTGGAGAACAAGTAGAGGAGCTGGTGGCAACCAGTGGTCAGCTGCAAGAGCCAACAAAATGCCCACAGGTGTGCATGTCATTTATGAGTGATTGTGTTATTATATAAAAAAATGAATGTTTGTGCATGTCTTCAGTATTACACCCTTCCATCATAAATAATCTCTGTTTGTTTTACTTATTTGTTAACTGGGTAAACCCACTAGATATAAGTGTCTCGTCTCAGTGGTACCTTTCTCAGGGTCACAGAGTAGAGAAATGAGGAATGAGGAAATTAAACCCAGGACTACTAATAGATACCGAGGAAAAGAGTCCCTACACTACAGGATGAAACTCATTAGTAGCTCGCACCCTTAATCCTCTGCACTAAACTGCCAGAATTCTTCATTCTGTTTATATTTCATTTCAGTTTAGGAAATTGTTATGGATTTAAGTGAATGCATTGAGAACATAAGCATCTCTTCTATTAATATCTAAAGATAACATGGCTACAGCAGTGACAACCATCTGCAACAAAATAGAAGCAACAAGCATTCATCATCAATTCCTGAAAAGCATCATACAACATGCACTCCACCACAAACAATAAATGTACAAAACTGACACCCAAAAATGTCAGTAAGAACACCTCACTTTGTTATTCACAAAAGTTAACATTCAGGCTGCTACAAGTTCACATGCAATTACTAGGCTAATGGCCCTAGGAGATCTTTTTAAGCCTAACCATATTTTCCCCATTTGCAAATGACAGGGTAAACTACCCAGAGGCCATAGCTCTCAGGTGTCCAGATTTTCACAAAATGTCAAGATTTTTGACTCACATTTTTGGTCCATTTCTCATAAAATTGTAGTTTTTTTGGGGGGCAAATCACTGAGGGCTGAAATCAGAAAATAATGGCATATATTTGATTTTTAGACTTCATAACCTTCAGAAAATTCATGTTAATGCCAAACCTGTTATTCTATCAACTTTCAAAGTTTGTAAGAACAATACTTAAAAAATGACCCTATTTTTGCGCCTTTGTCCCCCATTATTTGTGGCTTTGCCCAGATTTCTTGCTATATACCCAAGCAGAGCTCCACGTGGTCCTGCAGAGGGGTCCTGGCAACAGAGAACTGAAAGAAGCGACCACTTTCCAGATTTAAGTATTTTTTGGCTTTTTTTTATCTGCATTGTCCTCTCTGGCTTTCATTTAACTAGCTATAACTATTTTTGTGTCTATCTGCTGATTTCTGAAGTATCTGCACTTAAAAGTAGCATTTTGGTCGACTCTGGTCGATTAATACTGTTTTTTTGTTAATTTAACTGCTGAGGCTGCCCACTAAAGTGTGCTAGCCTGTGTAAATCAATTTTACTGTTTGCTTAATTGCATTTCTGTGTGCTTTCCTGAAAAAACAAAAAACAAAAAAAAATACTCCTTGTTTTCCCACCTTTGCTCGACTAGTTTGGACCAGTATACAGGCTTTGCTGTATTCTGGGCTGTGTGTAGTTCCTGTGTTGGCCATTGCCTTACTTGGATAGAAGGAAGTTTCTGAGCTCACCAGTGGGAGTGGGGAGCCTTGAGCAGCCTATCTGTCCCTGGGGGAAGTGACCTCAGCACTTGAGCTGTAAATTATTGGTTGCTTTGGACCATTTCTAGCTCTTTTCAAGTTCCCTGTATAAAAATCCGCCTCAGGGCGTTTTTTTCTGGCTATATACCCAAGCAGAGCTCCACGTGGTCCTGCAGAGGGTCCTGGCAACAGAGAACTGAAAGAAGCGACCACTTTCCAGATTTAAGTATTTTTGGCTTTTTTATCTGCATTGTCCTCTCTGGCTTTCATTTAACTAGCTATAACTGTTTTGTGTCTATCTGCTGATTTCTGAAGTATCTGCACTTAAAAGTAGCATTTTGGTCGACTCTGGTCGATTAATACTGTTTTTGTTAATTTAACTGCTGAGGCTGCCCACTAAAGTGTGCTAGCCTGTGTAAATCGATTTTACTGTTTGCTTAATTGCATTTCTGTGTGCTTTCCTGAAAAACAAAAACAAAAAAACCTACTCCTTGTTTTCCGCCTTTGCTCGACTAGTTTGGACCAGTATACAGGCTTTGCTGTATTCTGGGCTGTGTGTAGTTCCTGTGTTGGCCATTGCCTTACTTGGATAGAAGGAAGTTTCTGAGCTCACCAGATGGAGTGGGGAGCCTTGAGCAGCCTATCTGTCCCTGGGGGAAGTGACCTCAGCACTTGAGCTGTAAATTATTGGTTGCTTTGGACCATTTCTAGCTCCTTTCAAGTTCCTGTATAAAAATCCACCTCGGGCGTTTTTCTGGCTATATACCCAAGCAGAGCTCCACGTGGTCCTGCAGAGGGGTCCTGGCAACAGAGAACTGAAAGAAGCGACCACTTTCCAGATTTAAGTATTTTTGGCTTTTTATCTGCATTGTCCTCTCTGGCTTTCATTTAACTAGCTATAACTGTTTTTGTGTCTATCTGCTGATTTCTGAAGTATCTGCACTTAAAAGTAGCATTTTGGTCGACTCTGGTCGATTAATACTGTTTTTTGTTAATTTAACTGCTGAGGCTGCCCACTAAAGTGTGCTAGCCTGTGTAAATCGATTTTACTGTTTGCTTAATTGCATTTCTGTGTGCTTTCCTGAAAAAACAAAAAACAAAAAAAACTACTCCTTGTTTTCCCGCCTTTGCTCGACTAGTTTGGACCAGTATACAGGCTTTGCTGTATTCTGGGCTGTGTGTAGTTCCTGTGTTGGCCATTGCCTTACTTGGATAGAAGGAAGTTTCTGAGCTCACCAGAGGGAGTGGGGAGCCTTGAGCAGCGTATCTGTCCCTGGGGGAAGTGATCTCAGCACTTGAGCTGTAAATTATTGGTTGCTTTGGACCATTTCTAGCTCTTTTCAAGTTCCCTGTATAAAAATCCGCCTCAGGGCGTTTTTTTTCTGGCTATATACCCAAGCAGAGCTCCACGTGGTCCTGCAGAGGGGTCCTGGCAACAGAGAACTGAAAGAAGCGACTACTTTCCAGATTTAAGTATTTTTTGGCTTTTTTTATCTGCATTGTCCTCTCTGGCTTTCATTTAACTAGCTATAGCTGTTTTTGTGTCTATCTGCTGATTTCTGAAGTATCTGCACTTAAAAGTAGCATTTTGGTCGACTCTGGTCGATTAATACTGTTTTTTTGTTAATTTAACTGCTGAGGCTGCCCACTAAAGTGTGCTAGCCTGTGTAAATCGATTTTACTGTTTGCTTAATTGCATTTCTGTGTGCTTTCCTGAAAAACAAAAACAAAAAAATACTCCTTGTTTTCCCGCCTTTGCTCGACTAGTTTGGACCAGTATACAGGCTTTGCTGTATTCTGGGCTGTGTATAGTTCCTGTGTTGGCCATTGCCTTACTTGGATAGAAGGAAGTTTCTGAGCTCACCAGTGGGAGTGGGGAGCCTTGAGCAGCCTATCTGTCCCTGGGGGAAGTGACCTCAGCACTTGAGCTGTAAATTATTGGTTGCTTTGGACCATTTCTAGCTCTTTTCAAGTTCCTGTATAAAAATCCGCCTCAGGCGTTTTTGTGTTGGGCACATAGCGCAGCAGCGGTTATACAGGTTTAAACTATTTCTGGCTCCGCCAAGTCTGCTCTTCAATTTTTCACTTAGAAAGCTCTACTCAGTCTATTTAGCTGTATATATTAGCACTGTTTTCGGGACTTCTAGTCTTAGCAAGCACTCTTATAATAAAGTAAGCACTCTTATACTAAAGTAAGCACTACAGCCATCCACTACCCCCTATGAATACCCACTTCCCTTAAAGGCACAGCACTCCTTATAATATTCTAGTATGTCGAGTGGTAGACCACTAGCATCCTCTCTTGTTCAGCTGGTAAACCTGGGAATCTTAAGACAATGTTACAATTGTCTCATGTACACAGACAACCCTCTCCTCCTTCCTACTAACACAAATACTTGTGAGAGATGCAACTGTATAGCCAGACTGGAGGCTGAACTCTCTCAACTCAGGACTGGCAAGACCAGACAGGAGGAGAAGGTACCCACACCCGAAGCAAAACCGGTCACACATAAAACCACCACCACTACAAACCAAACACATAACAACACAAAGACATACTCGGAGGCTCTTATAAAAAAGTTACCAAAACAACAGAGGCCTCCAAAGCAGACACCCAGAAATACACCCCCACAAAACGTAACACCTACAACACATACCTCAAACAACAGGTGTGTCACACAATCACAGCCCCTAAGGCAAAACATTATGCCAGAGACATTAGTAATAGGTGACTCTATAGTCAGACACACCGACGTTCCACTTACCAGGCTGAATAAGGAGAGGGTAATGGTGAGCTGCCTATCGGGAGCTAGGATCTGCCACATTACACACGCACTCAGGTCACTCCAAAGCAAGTACAAGTATGATGCAGTCATTGTCCATGCTGGTGTGAATGACCTGAGACGTACCTCCCTGGACTACATGAAAAGAGACATTGAGGAGCTCTCCGATTATGTAGCCCAGACTGGTATGACCCTGACCCTGAGCAGCATCCTGCCTTCACCAAGAATGATGCCTCAGTACAAAGACAAAATGATCAATTTTAACAATTGGCTTAATCACTGGTGTCATTCTAGGAGGATCCAATGTCTGTCAGCCTGGGATGACATGCTGGACAAGCCGCGTTGCTTCGCAAGGGATGGCTTGCACCTGTCACCACGGGGCTTCCGGATACTGGCCAAGGCTCTTGCCACCCCTCTCGCCGGGGTCCACCAAACTGTACAACAAAAGAAGGAAGCTACTGCAGGACAAAGCCAAATCCCACAAGGGAAAGGCTTCCCTGATCAGCACAAGTAAAAAACTACGTTCTCTCATAAAAACATCTAAAGCCAACTTTGAGAGAAAGATTGCCAAGGATACCAAAGACAATCACAAGGCCTTCTTCAATTATGTCAGAACCTTGGGAGGAAATTCTCAGATATGCTCTGAGTTGGTACACAACGACAAAAAATTCACTGACCCTACCGACATTGCCAATATTCTGGCAGATAGGTTCAGTGCAAATTTCTCCCCTCCCTCACCCCCTAAAGATGTAGTAATTATCCCTGCTGAATGTAACCTACCTGTCATCTCAGACATACAGGTGAAATCAGCACTCAACAAAGCAAAAAACACAGCATCTATGGGACCCGATGGTATCCCCGGTTGCGTGTTACGTGAACTTCAAGATGAACTAAACCCGCACCTAAAAACGCTATTCAATCTTAGCCTCACTACAGGATATGTACCTGAACACTGGCGCACAGCAACAGTGGTCCCACTCCACAAAGGGGAAATTCTACTGACCCTGGTAACTACCGCCCATAAGTCTGACCAGCCTGGTCTGCAAGGCTATGGAAAGAATCATCATGGAACTCATAAATGGCGATATTGGAGATCTGCAGACCCTTGATCCCACCCAGTTCGGTTTTGTAAAAGGCAGATCCTGCCTCTTAAACCTGGTTGACTTCTTTGAGACAGTCACTAGTGCCATCGATGAGGGCAAGGCTGTCCACACTGCCTACTTGGACTTGGCTAAAGCCTTTGACACGATACCACACTCTGGCATCATAGACAAGCTCAGCAGCCTAAATGTAAATCCATATGTCACAAGATGGGTAGCAAACTGGCTAAAAACAGAACCCATAAGGTCAAAATTGCTGGAGCCATGTCAGACTCAAAACCAGTCACAAGTGGTGTCCCACAGGGCTCAGTCTTGGGACCACTCTTATTCGGCATTTACTTCTCGGATGTGAAAGCAAATATGGGAGGATTATGGCTGACAAAGTTTGCAGATGACTGCAAACTGGGTGCCATAGTTGATTCACCTGCTGACACACACATCCTACAGAAAGGTCTCACTGAAACGGACAACTGGTGCCGGAATCATGGCCTCAAACTTAACGCCAAAAATGTATAGTCATCTCTTTGGGAAAAACAAAGTACCCACAAATTATCACATAGACAATAACCCACTGAGTATGGAAGAAGTAATCAGAGACCTGGGGACTCAAGTCGATAGTGAACTCTCCTTTGACAACCATGTTGCCAAAGTGGTCAGAAAGACATTCTACCTTGCCCATCTCATCATGAAGGGATTCTCATCCAGATCAAAGGAGGTCATTGTACCTCTATATTCCTCACTTGTCAGGCCCATGATTGAATATAATGCTCCATTTGGGATGTATCTCACCCGGCACATGCAACAACTGGAAAGACCCCCGAAGTACCTCACCAAGAGGATCATGGGTCTCAAACATGTGCCTTATCCAGCTAGATTAAAGAAACTCCAGCTCTATTCAGTAGCATACCGCCTGCTCAGAGGTGATTTGTGCCTAACATATAGGGCCATGTCCAACCAAGAACTGATGGACATGCTCCATCTCAAAAATCCAGATCCACCAGAACCACGCGAGCTAAAGATTTCAACCTCTGCACAAATATGAATAAAACATGCTGGAGGGATAGATTCATAACACAGAGGTTACCCGTACTCTGGAACAAAATCCCAGTTCATGTGAGACAGAGCCCTTCATTGGCACTGTTCAAGAAAAATCTCGATGCATGGATGGGAGATCGTAAGTTTACCCCGGGAGTCACCTCAGTGTCACTACTAGACAGAGGTATAGTTTACTAAATAATGGGGTCCCACATGTGTCACTACTAGAGAGGTGCAACTATATAATACGGGGTGGCGTAAGCCACATCATTGTTGGCTAGGCTTGTAAATGCCCCAGGGCAGATAGCCTAGTACACTACTATGAAACTATGAAGAGGTTGAGAGGTATGCCAGAGGCATATAACTGTGGTTAAGGTGGCAATACATTTATGAGCTGCCTCTGTCCAATAGGGGCATAGGTGCCAGTCTAGGGGGTATATTTCCAGTTTCCCATCTATTGGTTCAGGTTGCATTTGAATAGGGGTCAGCGACTGTTCCAGAGTAAGAGTCTTCTCTGAGGCACATACCGGTTTCTCCAACATGTTCTGAACATATGCTGTGAATACAAATGAAACTACAGGCAATGTAAAACATACATACATTTTTCATGTATAACATAAGTCCCATAAACATTATGCCTTGTTATACCACTCCTTCTGATGTTGAAAACATCCTACACTGTCCCTCCACCCCACCCCAACCAGTTGCAAGATAAATTTTCTGCATTACATCCAAATAAAATTTCTTCATTCTTTAGGCATTTAATTTATGCTAAATTCCTATACCTTTAATTTCCTAAATGATTCAAAACAGTATGTTCTCCTTACCTGTTCTTTTTAACTTAGTCCTACTAAAAAGGCTTTCAGTGCTCAATATTTTACATGTAAAATGTTACTGATTAATGCCCAGTTCCATAACTTACTTGTACCACAACTGAGACCCAGATGACCAGAGTTTGATTAGTGGCTTGGCCACTGGAAGAGTCAGACAGAGGAGGGGGTTAGGAGTTAGCATCTTGAGTCAACTCACCCATCCTGGTGGAGAGGGGGTTGCTGTTTGCAGTGGGAGCACTCACCATTGTGGACTTGGAAGTGTTTCTTTATTAAAAGGAGGCTACCAATTGCTTGTTAGTTGTAGGAACCATAAGCAAACTGGAGTTATGGGCAGTAGTGCTCACAACATCATGCCCACTCTGCCCCACTTAGGGCATTTCATATGGGCAGTAGTGCTCACAACATCATACCCACTCTAACCCACTTAGGGCATTTCTTATGGGCAGTTTTGCTCACAACATCATGCCCACTCTGCTCCACGTAGGGTATTTCCTTTCCCTAAATGATTTTCCCCCATAGCTCTCACCCCTCTCAAGGAGAGGGTGGTGATCCCAACTATGAAAGTCTACTAAAGCATTTTTCTGCCTGGAGAGGGAGGCAAGACCTGTGCAAAGGGTTATGGCAGAACTTCTCTAAACCACATGCCTTCCTAGAGGAGTAGTTATATGGACAGCACAGATTTCAATGGCAGAGGGTCAAAAATATTATTGAATAAAGCTTTACTCCTAGCAATATTAAATAAGGCATACAGCTAATATACTAAACAATAATTAGCTATGAGCCAAATCATCTCTTTCTCTCCTTTGTCTTCCCTTCTATATAAAAAAATCTCTTTGTGTGTTAAGCCTGATCTACTAGGTTGCACTAAAATAAAATACCATTATTTCATTCTCTAGTTTCTCTGGTAACAGGGTAATCCTATGGGCTAGGCTTGTAAAGGCTCCGGAGCCATTAGCCTAGTACACACCGATGCACCTATGAACAAATGCACATCTGACAAGCCCCTTTATACAACAAAATAGTCTTAATTAACAACATGTTTGTATAAGACATAATAAATGTCCCCCATAACTTACTACTGTGTCTCTCATTTTATCCCTTTCGGCCTTCCAGGTCCTGTATATAACCACATCGTTAAACTTCACCTCATGTATTTCTTTCTCATAAAAATCAAAATTTCTTACCCTCCCACTCTCACTAAAACTTTTACACATATCATAATTAACCTGTAAGCTGACGTTTGGTTAACCATTTGAAATATCAGGACTCGCTAAGGAGACTGAATGGCTGAAAGACTGAACTTACATATACCAAGTCTGAAATACCATTCCTTGGAATATTCCCATTTTCTCCCAGGTTTGGCAATCTTGGAGTTGGTATTCATAAGTCTGAGGGGGGTACAGACAGGCTTCTCCCCTGCAAAAAGAAGTTTTAAGGAGAAGAATTATTTTCGGGATTTGCTAGTCTTCTGTGTTTTCATTCTTTTTTTTTTCACTTTGTCGGCACTCAGCATTTCAAGTGCAGACATTTCCAAAGGGAGCCATGTAGTTGCCTGTTTTAATTCTAAAATACCACTCAGGAGCAGAATAAGTCCAAAAACGAAGACCAGCCACACTGGAGTAAAGTCCACAATGTTTATTGATCCACAAAACAAGATGATTAAGTGATTTCGTATATATATTTCATCAGAATCACAAACACATATAGCACCCAGCACTTTTGAATCCCCACCGTCAAGTCATTATCCAATAAAATTAATGGAGGCATTGTTCAATCCATAGCATAAAAGGGGCAGAACCATAAAAAGTGTATGTAACCTAACTTTACCCTTACATTCGCCTCAAAACATTTGATAAAAATAATTAATATTCAGCACACTTTGCAAATACAAAATTCCTAAAAATATCAGAAATAAATATATATAGGTACATATATTAATACATAGGTATATAAATATAAAAGTGTGTAACTGTAGAAAAATGTATAAAAGTTTGTACATATATAAAAAACTTGTTTGGTGAGAGATGTACTGTCATTCAGGCCGGGGAAGGTGGTGGCATCCAGCCTTAACTGCCACCTAAGCTCCTTGGTTAGAGGGAAACCATCCTGGGGAGCCTCGAAGATCCAAAATGATTTGCAATCAAAGGAACAACAACCAGGGAGCTTATCGGCAAGCCTGGGGATATCAACAAGGGCATTTTCAACACCCAAGGTGACCGTACAACCGGAATTAGGTCTAGAAGGGATTGAGAATGCGGATCCTGCTTCTACGGACTTGGTGAGTGCTGACGTGGGGGAATTGGAGCTGCAGGTTTCTACGTTTTCTAACAGCTCATCGTTTTCTGTTTTATTTAATAATTCAACTCAAAGTCTGTTGAGTTGGGGCTCTGAATATGAACATGTGTTGGCAGAAGGTGGTCTGAACCCAGAAGATATGGACAGGAATGCTTTAAAGACTATTAGCAACAGGACAGGTGACTTTGTACTTTATAACTACAGTGATGTCTGTTGTAATATGGAACATGCTGAAGTACTGAGTAGAGGGGAACTTTTTGTCCCTTCAGCTAACTGCAAGATTGATAGCCTGTTGATTGACTTAAAACTTTTTTAAGAAAACTCAGCTTTAAGATTTTGTATCATGAAGGGGTGAAGAAATGAGGGATGTGATTAAGAGAAGCAGTATTTTTAACCCACCCCTACCCCTTCCGTTAATTATTTTTGAAAAGCTGGTGGAATTTGAATTTAGGGGCCTAGTGGGGAAGGACTCCTGTGGTAATGTACGGGGGAATTTGACTGATGCAGAGTTGTGTTTATTAAAACAACTTTCCAATAACAAACAACTTAGGGTTATGAAACCCGACAAAGGGGGTGGGGTAGTTATTATGAATAAAGTAGAATACATATCAAAAATGTCAGGTCATGTTAACAACAGTGATATGTATGAGGAACTTCCATTAATTTTATTAATTTGGCCTACAAACGCATTGACTTTTACCTACAAGATATGTTGGATGAATGTGAAATCACATCCAGCACCTTTGATTATTTTCAAGTTAAGTATCCAGTGGCACCGTGTATCTTTGGTATACCAAAGATACACAAGAGTACCACTGATCCACCAATGAGGCCTATTGTCAATGCAAGGAAATCTAAAACCCACCCCCTGGGAAAGTATGTTGACATCATTTTAAAGGACTGTCTAGGGTCTTTTGACCATATATGCAAGGACTCTTGGGATTTTCTCATGAAAATGAAAAATGTTGAATACAAAGAACAAAGTATTTTTGTAACAATGGATGTGGTTGAATTGTTTAATACCATTCCACATGATTTTGGGGTGGAATGGTTCCATGACTTTTTCTGTGAATGCACTTGTTTAGACAACAATACTGTTAATGTTCTTGTTTTGTGCATGGAATTGGTTTTAAAATACAACTTTGTATATCTAGAGGGCCAGTATTATACACAAAGAGAGGGGGTGGCTATGGGGGCTTCATGTGCCCCCATTTATGCCAACATTGTTTTACTCCAATGGGAGCGACACATCCTATTCCCACACTTTGAAAGAAAACCTTGGAGTTTATATCTCCAATTTTGGATGATATTTTTATAGTGTGGGATAAGGAAGTTGGTGAAATTGAGGGGCTCATGGAGTTTTTAAATAGCTCTACCCCCTTTCTAAGTTTTACTTATCAATATAACATCTCAAATATGAACTACTTAGATGTCATCTTGTCTAAGGACTCCCTAAACAAGAGATGGGTTAGTAACATCTATCGCAAACCTACTTACAGTAACAGTATACTGCATTTTGACAGTAACCACCCCCAACATCATAAATTTGGGATTATCAAAGGCCAGTTTATCTGGCTGGCCCAGATGGTATCCAGTTAGGAAACATTTATTCAGGAATGCAAAAAGATGAGCCACATGTTTTTCAGTAGAGGGTACCCTGAGGGGGTGGTATCCAAGGTGCGCACGGACATCAAATCTAAAATGGAAATAGGAGAGATTATTCCCCTGGTTTGCTCCCATGACTTTTAGGAAATAGCCCTTTTAGGAAAAATGACACTAACAAAGGGTCAGATTTAAAGGGAGCCCTTGTTACTCATTATTGCAATGAGGCTGTCAACATTAGAAATATCATTCATAAACACTGGCATATTTTTTCTAACTTTAAAGAATTAAGCATAGTGGCAAACCAAAAACCTCAGGTGATATTTAGGAGGGGGAAAACTTTGAAAAACCACTTAGAGCAGGGTACCTTTGACTTTGGGTCGGAATATACTTGCAAAAATAGGGTACTGATAAATGTGGTAACTGTGTCCAATGTAAAATGGTTCTGGAGGGAGACAGGGTAACAGTGAACCACTTTGCAATTTTTTCAAGGGCCCATAGTAACTGCAATTTGGTGGGGGTTGTATATGTGGCCAGGTACTTGAAATGCCAATGTTTCTATGTGGGAAAAACTAAGAGAATATTTAAGTAACTCATGTATGAGCATGGTCTGGATATCAGGAAGGGTGATACCAAAAATGCGTTGGCCAAGCATATAGGGGAGTATAAAGATCACAGTTTTAACTTCTTTGTTTTGGAACGTGTACAAAGAGATCTCAGGGGGGACCTTGGGAAGATCTCTTGGAAACCAAGGAGCTGAGGTGGCAGTTAAGGCTGGATGCCACCACCTTCCCCAGCCTGAATGACAGTACATCTATCACCAGTGTTTTAAAGTTGAAATCATATGCAGTGTAAATATTTAAGTAACAATTACAGGCTATTTTCATTCAAACGTTTTTTATATATTTACAAACGTTTATACATTTTTCTACATTTATACACTTTTATATTTATATACCTATGTATTAATATATGTACCTATATATATTTATTTCTGATATTTTTAGGAATTTTGTATTTGCTAAGTGTGCTGAATATTAATTATTTTTATCAAATGTTTTGAGGAGAATGTAAGGGTAAAGTTAGGTTACATACACTTTTGATGGTTCTGCCCCTTTTATGCTATGGATTGAATAATGCCTCTGTTAATTCTATTGGATAATGACTTTAGGGTGGGGATTTAAAAGTGCTGGGTGCTATATGTGTTTGTGATTCTGATGACATATATATATGAAAGCGCTTAATCATCTTGTTTCTGTGAATCAATAAACATTGTGGACTTTACTCCAGTGTGGCTGGTCTTCGTTTTTTGACCTATTCTGTTCCTGAGTGGTATTTGGCTTCAGTGCTTCTTTTGCGTTTTGGTTCTTAATTCTTAAATACTAGCATCATGTGTTGCACTCTACAAAATATTTTTAACAATCATAAAAAACATATCAATATGAACAATTTGTATTGGCAGTCTAATGACATTTTTGATTTACCATTTTCAATTCACCTTTTCCTCATTTAAAATATTGATTACTGTACTGGGTTTATTGGATTTTAAATAAAATATTACAGACTTCAAGAACATCCTTGGATTCTACATTCCTATTTTTCACACCAGACCATCCATTAACTGCACCTCTGTATTTGATTGTATTCATATTAGTTCATAGGTTCATGGGTAGATATTAGGCTATCTGCCCTAGGGCATTTATAAGCCTAGCCAGAGTGTATTTGGCTTCCGCCTCCCTATTAGATTAGCCTACTGTGCCTCTGTAAAGTAGGTCACAGAAGGTACCCTTTTAAGATTAGTTTACTGTGCCTCTGTCTAGCAGGGACACAGAAGAGATCCCAGGTGTGAATTTGCAATTTCCCATCCACGCGTCCAGATTTCACTTGAAGAGGGTCAGCGAGGGGCTATGTCTAACATGAATTGGGATTCTATTCCAGAGTGAGGGGAGCCTCTGGGAAATTAATCTGTCCCTCCAGCATATCCTATTTATTTTTGTGCTGAGGTTTAGGTCCCTGGAGCATGTAGCTCTAAGGGACTTGGATTTTTTGAGGTGGAGCATGTCCATTAATTCTGGGTTTGACATGGCTTTGTACGTCAGGCACAGATCGCCTCTGAGTAGGCAGTAAGCAACTGAGTAGAGCTGGAGTTTCTTTAGTCGAGCTGTATAGGACATCTGTTTGTAGCCCATGATCCTCTTGGTGAGGTACTTTTGGGGTCTCTCCAGTTGCTGCAGGTGTCGGGTAAGGTACATCCCAAAAGGGGCATTGTATTCAATTATGGGCCTGATGAGTGACGAGTAGAGGGGCACAATGACCATCTAGATTCGAACCCTTTTGTGATAAGGTGGGCTATATAGAAGGTCTTTCTAACCACTTTGGCAACGTGATTATCAAAGGAGAGATTACTATCTACGTTGGTCCCCAAATCTCTAATTACTTCTTCTGTACTTAATGGATTACCACCTATGTGGTAATTTGTGGGCACCTTGTTTTTCCCAAAGGGGATGACTATGCACTTTTTAGCATTTAGCTTGAGGCCGTGGCTCTGGCACCAAGCATCCATCTCTGTGAGACCCTTTTGGAGGATGCTTGTGTCAGCTGGAGATTCGATTATGGCCCCCCGTTTGCAGTCATCTGCAAACTTTGTCAGCCATAATCCCCCGTGTTAGCCTGAACCTCAGAGAAGTATATACCGAGCAAGAGAGGTCCCAGAACTGAGCCCTGTGGGACACCACTTGTAACTGGTTTGGATTCAGACATGGCACCTGCGATTCTGACCATGTGGGTTCTATCTCTGAGCCAGTTTGCAACCCATCTTGTGATATAGGGGTTGATATTTAAGCTGGTAAGCTTATTTATGATGCCCGAGTGGGGTATTGTGTCGAAGGCTTTTGCGAGGTCCAGGTAGGCTGTGTGGACTACTTTGCCCTCATCTATGGCTTTGGTAACTGTTTCAAAGAAATCAACTAGGTTTAAGAGGCAAGATCTGCCCTTAACAAAGCCGAATTGGGTAGGGTCCAGTGTCTGGAGGCTCCCAATGTCTTTGTTTATGAGTTCCATGATAATACGCTCCATAGCTTTACAGACTAGACTAGTCAGGCTTATGGGGCGATCGTTTCCGGGGTCTGTTGTGGCACCACCTTTGTGGAGTGGGACCACTGTAGCTGTACGCCATTCTTTGGGTACATATCCTGTAGTAAGGCTAAGTTTGAACAGTGACTTAATGTGAGGGTTCAGTTCTTCTTGGAGCTCGTGTAAGACACAGCCTGGGACACCGTCCGGTCCCATAGATGCTGTGTTTTTTGCTTTGGAGAGGACAGCTTTCACCTGTGCATCTGTGATGTCAGGGAGGTTACATTCAGTTGGGATAGGCATTTGCTCCTTTGGGGGGGAAGGGGGGGGGTTGGGCTGAATCTGTCTGCCAGGATGTTGGCTATGTCTGTAGGTTCGGTATATTTTGTACCGTTATGCAACAATTCAGAGCATATCTGGGAGTTTCTGCCCATGTTCCTGACATAACTAAAGAAGGCCTTGTGATTATCTTTAGTGTCTAGGGCAATTTTTCTTTCGAAGCCGGCCTTTGATGATTTTATGAGGGATCGAAGTTTCTTGCTAATACTGATCAGAGATGCCTTTCCTTTTGGGATTTTGCTCTGTCATGTAGTAGCTTCCTCCTTCTGTTGTATGGCTTATTTATGGCCGGGGTCCACCAGACCGGTCTCCTGTTTTTGGAGGAGTGAGTCTTGGTTTTATTCGGGATAGCACAATCCATGCATTCCTGCAGGTGCTCATAGAATGCATTTGTAAAGGATTCTGCGGATTGGGTTGTATTATCCTCTGGCCCAGGGGCTTTGAAGGATTCCACCTCAGTCTTGAGAAGTGCAAAGTTGGCTTTTGAGAAATTCTTTACAGTGATTTCCTTGGCGGGATATGGATGTCCAGGGAAATTTGTTTATGGTCTGATCTTACCAATGAGGGGTTTATCTCTGGTGTGGAACATAGAGTCCCCATGTTGGTGATGACCAGGTCCAATATGTTATTCCCTCTTGTGGGAGTGGTGACCAGTTGTTCCATTGCGTTAGAGTTTATAAATTCAAGGAACCGTTGGGCGAGGGTGTTTGGGCTTGAGTAGTTTTCCCAGTCAATGCTTGGGTAGTTGTGTTTGGAGAGACCTTCATATTCCCCAGTGTTCTCAGGAATGCCAAGTGGGGTTCCTGTAATAGGGAGGGTGTTCTGTAGCAGGCAACAAACTGAAAGGCAGTTTTGCCCGCTGTTAGTTGCACATGGATGGTTTCCGATGCTTCTTGCAGTGCCACTAACCTGGAGATGTAGGTATCTTTGATGAATATAGATACTCCCTCTCCTTTTGTGCTTTGTTCTGAGTTTTGGGGCCGAAACGCATGGTATGAGTTATAACCTGTTAGTGCTGGGGTGCTCTCAGGAGCCTTGAACCAGGTTTCTGTTACTGCACAGACATCGATTTTCTCCATACTGAGGAGAGCCTCGAGTATGTGCATCTTGAGGTTTAGACTTCTGGCATTGAGTAGCATTACCTTTAGTTTGTTTATCCTTGGGTTGTCTATGGAGGTGGGTTTGTCCTTTGAGCCTTGCCTAAAAAAGGCACTATGGGGTAGCAAGAGCCTTGGCCAGTATATGAAAGCCTAAGGGTGACAGGTGCAAGTCGTCCCTAGCGAAGCAACGTGGCTTGTCGAGCATGTCATCCCAGGCTGACAGACACTGGATCCCCTTTGAATGACAACAATACTTTAGCCAATTGTTGAAACTGATCATTTTGTCCTTATACTGTGGCATCATTCTTTGTGAGGGCAAGATGCTACTCAAGGTCAGGGTCATACCAGCCTGGGCTACATGGTCAGAGAGCTCCTCTATGTCTCTTTTCATGTAGTCCAGGGAGGTACGTCTCAGGTCATTCACACCAGCATGGACAATGACGGAGTCATACTTGTACTTGCTTTGGAGTGACCTGAGTGCTTGCGTTATGTGGCAGATCCTGGCACCTGACAGGCAGCTTACAGTGACCTTCTCCTTGTTCAGTCTGGTGAGCGGGACGTCAGTGTGCCGGACAACAGAGTCCCCTATAACAAGTGTATTTGGTGTGTTGTTTGGCCTTAAGGGCTGTGACTGTGAGGCACACTGACTTTGTGAGATATGTGATTCATGGGTATTGTTGAGGGGTGGCTGTTGCTTGGATATCTGCTTAGGAGGTCTTTGCTGTTTAGGCAAATTTTTATTTAGAGCCTCCAAGTATGTTTTTGTGTGTTTATGTGTTGGGTATGCAGATGCAATAGGTCTGTGTGAGACTTGATTTGTGGTGTGGGTGGTTAACTTTTCCTCCTGACTGACTGTGCCAGTCTTGGGTTGAGAGAGCTCTGCCTCCAGTTTGGCTGTGTAACTGCATCTCTCACATGTATTAGAGTTTGTTGGAAGGAGGAGAGGGTTGTCTGTGTACATAAGGCAATTGTAACATTGCCTCAAAATTCCCAGATTCACCAGCTGGACTGGAGAGTAACCTTGAAACTGACCCTTGGACATACCAGATTAGTATAGAGAACTGTTTTTTTTTCTGATCAGATTAGGGAAGGGAACTGATTTTTCACTTGATCAGGAAGGACCAATCGGGAGCCTAATACTTATGAGAAGTCAAGGAGGGTGTAGTGCTTTAGTTAGTCAGTGTTTCCTAATAAGAGCTGAGCAAGTGCAGGGCTTTAGAAAGAGAATAGAGTGATTACTTTGAGAGTTTGAACAGTTCTAAGGGAAAAAGTGAAGAGCAGACTTTGTGGAGCCTGGAATAATTTAAACCTGTTTATGTGGCGCTGCCCGACGCTGCTCAGTGCGCAAAACCGCGCAAAAAGAGAGTTGTAGGCTTTTAAGAGAGAGAGATCAAGGAGTTTAGAATTGACCCAAAATGGCAAATAAAACTACAGCTTCTAGGTAGTAACCACTCCTCCAGGGACAGGCAGGCTGTTCAGTGTTAACCACTCCCACTGGTGAACACAGAGACTTCCCTTTAGCCCAAGCAAGCACTGGCCTTCTAGAAACTTCCAAACAGTTCAGAACAGCAAATCTGTAACTGAACTTTCTTAACTTACAGAAAGTGGGAAAAAAGCAAGATTTTTTTTGTTTGTTTTTCTTTTTGTTGTAGTTTAAAGGTAGCAGAGATACACAAGCAGCAAAATAATCACAACAGTGCAATAAATGTTCCCACACTTGAGTGCTAGGCCAAAATCAGGTAAAATGCAGTTTTTAGAGGAAAAAAACAATTTTAAATTAAGTGCAACACAGGAAATGCAGTAAACAGGCTCTAGATGTGTTCCAAGTACTGTTACTGTTACAGATATAAACTTTAGCAAGCCAGAAAATGCCAAAAAATAGGCAGCAAAGCAGTAAAACTTAACAAAAAATCAGAAGAAAATACTTAAAATCACAAAAGTGTCTCCTTTTCTTCTCTCACTGTTTTCTCCCCTTGGTAGGTGCTTCAGCAACAACTAGCAAGCAAATATTTCTCTCCAAATTCATAATGTTTCAGTATGTATGCATTTTGCCAATGACATAGATTATCATATGACTTGGTCACTTCACACGCAGCTAGTCGTAACATCTCCATTTTTCATAAATCTGCTATCAACGTCTTCTCTTACCAATATTTATATGTCTCTTCTATAATTTACCTTTTCCATCTCATACATCTTCATTCTGAATCACTTTATCTATTACTCAAGAAAATCTGACCTGTATTATTTATTTATTTATTTATTTTATTTGTCATTGGTTAACCGGGTTAGTCCAGCTGAGCTGAAGGCCCGTGTTCAGTGGAGACCTGAGGAGCAAATCTCCAAGAAAACAAAACAAAAAAATACAGGAACAAGAATATTCTAAAGTAATATCATACATTCATGGGCAGAGAAAAAAACATGCATTTCCAAGCAAGAAGAATAGCATAGTTATATTGTTGCACCTATTTACAGTAACAGGAGTTAAATGACAAATGAAATACAGAAATAAAAATGTATTTCTATGAATTGCTTATAATCACAGTTTGATGATGATGCTAAAAACCTTCATTTACTTCAGTGTTGCTGTCTCCTTTCTTCCATATACTGAATAATTCATCTTAATATTTACTTTATATTGCCACCATTTTCTAATCGTTTCGTATATTTCATCTCGCTTTCAGCACTGTCCTCATTAATGTGACACTTTGTTCAACATTTCCTCTTTGAAGTTGCCTGACATTTCCTTTAAATTTCTTTCTTTTGTACATACCTTCCATGCCCTGCTCTTCTTCCTGTATCACCCCTGATATTCTGGTGACTGTTGTGCATTAATAATTGTTTAACCCTGTTATGTAGTCTCCCTTTCTTTTAATCTGTAACCCTGAAGAGGAGATAGCTGGTCTCTCTCTGCCACTGCACTATTAATCTTTAATTATGTACCCGTCGTTTCATCCTGTCATAATATTGCTCATAAATCTATATGTAGCCTAATAAATGTTGCTGCTTTCTTCTAATTTTCTGTGCAGACTATTTACCAGTTTTCTGTTCTTTCTTTAACTTTCCTTTCTTTGTCTTTTGTATTAAATATACATATTCATTAGTGAGTTCTCTTTATAAACTAAGCACCACTCTTTCCAATGTTTATAAACAGTGTTTTATGCCCAGATGATCTGTCCAAAGCCTGTTAAAATAAGGTTTATTCTGTTTTTTCTCCCTCCACCTGATCCATTAGCTGATTTGTTCCCCCAGGAGGCAAGATCCTTATGTCCCATTTATTCCTGATAGGCATAGGAACCAAGCAGCAAAGACTGGAGCCATTAACTACTCAAGGCCAGTGGGGTTTGTACTTTTAAGACTCTAGTCCCTTTAACACGTCCAGTACTACCTCAGGATTTGATGTGAAATGAATGTCAATTAGGATGTGACATTTGCTTCCACAAATTACTTAATGCTTCAGAACAGACCTGCATTTAAGGCCAGCACTGCAGTAGAATGTCCAGTCTCCACCATAGTTTCTACAAGGGGACCAAGCCTCTGTACATGCACCCACCCCCTTCCCCAAACAGAGCTGAGCCAATAGAGCTGCATCACTCCTCTCTTCCCACATACAAACTCCAGTAGGTGCCTGAGATGCAATTTGAATACATGTCACCTGGATCATATTCAAGGTTCCATCCCTGTATGACAATGGAGATAGCATTTCTTACAAAACTTCATTTTTTATTCTAAAAATAGCATGCCCTTAGTTGACTTCCTGCTTCCAGGTATGGGAGGATCTCTAAAAAAAAAAGGACCAGATGTTCTTAGCATTTACTACAATGAATGACCAGATTAAATCCTCATATTAATTTAAGTATCTTTCATAAGCCTTGATATATGTGATAAACAGTTCACTCATTTCCTTAGATCTTTCACTCTTCATAGTATTTTTATCATCCATTGATCTATTGAACTTACTTCATCCATGTTTTTGGGATCCCCCCCCAAACAAAAAATCTGTTTACTCACTTTACAATGCTTCAGAACTATTACTTATACTTGTGTTATTAGCTGATGCGGCATTCTTGCTTATATGTTTAATTACTTTTTTCTTTTTAAAAAAATCCACTTCGTTTTTTTGTCTTTCATCAACATTTTCCTTTACAGTGTATAACTTTGATATCCATTTTCTTTAAATCTTGTATCACAGTCCTTCCAATAATAACCAATTTCAATTTGATAAATATAGTTCTCATTTTGTGTCTGTTTTATGTATACTTTTGTTAGGGGATCATACACATGAACTTGTCTAGAAGAATTCAAAATATGTCATTTGTTTCAAGGGGTAATCTAGGCACCACAACACGCAAGTTGTTTGTGTAGAGTGTAGAGTCTGATGATGAAAATGTGATCCTCTCATAGTTTTGTTGGGATGTACAGAAATGGCAAACAGAGAAGGAATGCATCACCTTAGGTGTGATACTAAAAACAAAAGTAAGGTTGTATCTCTGCAGATGTGAGCAATGGCACAGTCAGCTGGTCTTAGAAATACTGACAGAATAACTGCTTGCACCACTGGGACCAGGGTTCAACTGCTAACACAGGTCTCATATGGTCAGCTGAGGAAAGGGAATCAAATGGCTATTAGCTACTCTCCTTCCTTACCAGAAAGTGAGGGTAGAGCCCAAAACAGATGTGTCCTGTATCAGAGGTTCAGAGGTAAAAAGGTTGTGAGTTCATTCTGGACATAAGGACTGACTCAGTATAAATCAACTAGTGAGATATGCAGTCCTTTACTGGGCAGATCTATGCAATAGCATACAGGGTCTTCTGCCAAAGACATTGTACCTATACACATGTGCTCACACATGCATGTGGATGCACACACACACACACACACACACACACACACACACACACACACACACACACACACACACACTCACAGCATGGTCAGCTCCCAGAGACATCGTACACAGACACTCACACATGCTCATACATACACACATACAGACAAACTTGGAGTACGTGCTAAAGCAAGCATGTGAAAAATGTATACATCCCTTAATAAGATGGACATGCTTCCAACTGATCACTTTCACTCTCTCTGACCTTCAGAGAGTGGACCCAAGACAGGTAAAGCCATCAGTAAAGCAAGATGTCTATGTGTTAAAATTGAATGCAGTGATAAGTGGGAGTAAGGAATGCATCCTCAGACAGGTAGTGAGCTTGAGGTCTAAGGTCATCTGCGAATCTAAGCCTGAAAGAATGAAGACAAACAGAGTGATATTAGAGATTCTGATGGCCACCGCTGTGGAAAGACCCTCAGCTGTGAGTTTTCCCTTACATTGCCATGCCACGTTTCATATAATCTAAGCTGTACAAGATACGTATATCATTATTTTCATGTTCAAAATGGGCTGGAAAAACAACGAATGTATTAATGCCTCCATATTTTATGTTTCTAAACTGTAAAGCTGTGTTCGTGTGTGTGTGTGTATATATATATATATATATATATATATATGCACTGAAGTATGTTTACACAAGTGTAGACATATTCCAAACCAAGGGCACTATAGCATTCCTGCAACAGTAAGTAAAGGAAGTACATATATCAGCTCCAAACCCATATATTATTTAAACATTATCAGTGCAATTTTATGTCATGCTGCTGGACAACAAATTGGCAACAAACCTAGCTCCTGTGTGCAGAGCCATTCCCAACTGCAGAAAGCAACACAATTGACCATAATTAGTGAAAAATACTAAATGCATTAGCCATGAAGAAACTCTATGTTGACAAAGATGGGAGACTAGATAGATGAATATAGCAATAACCCACGCCTGGGTGTGGGTAATGCTGGATTTACCCACGGTTGGTGTGGTTTGGTCATGAGGGTGAAGCCCGAGTGGCCAAACAAAGCCAACATTGGGTAAATCCAGCATTACCCACATCCAGAAGTGGGTTATTGCTATTATACAATGACATTATTTAAGAAAAAAAATAATTACTTTTCTTAAATAATGGCATTGTATAATGCCTTCTTGCTGCCCTTCCACAGCTGTCTGGTATTCTGCGGCAGTTCTGATGTACTGCGCATGCGTAAGCCTATGCAGTACATCAGAGCTGTGGGCAAAAGCAACGGAGAAAGCAAGATCTCCGTTGCTTTTTAAAAACTGTTTCGCTATGTTAAATGGCTTTAACATAGCGAGACAGCTTTGAAAAAAGCAACAGAGAATGCAAGATCTCCGTTGCTTTTTACAAACTGTCTCGCTATGTTAAAGGAGTTTAACATAGCGAGACAACTTTAAAAAAAAGCAACGGAGATTCTGCATTGCTTTTTTTAAAGCTGTCTCACTATGTTAAACTCGTTTAACATAGCGAGACAGTGTGAAGAAACGGAGATCTTGCATTCTCCGTTGTTGTAAAAAAAAAAGAATTATTGTAATGAAAAAGTCCGGGCAACCGGACCTTTTTCCATTACTCTAACTCTGATTTACAACATGCACGCTGACCAATCAGCGTGCACGTTTTTTGAATATTAATGGGGGGGTCGTTGTATAATTGCAAGTAAAACATTGACATAACATTCTAAATGATGATATTCAACATAAACTATTTCACATAACAAAAAAGACCTTCAAAACTATTTGATCACATGAAGAGTAGTAAACTTATTTAAATGCAGAAGAATTCTGCATGGATAGTCTTACGGAAGAGCATGTGTGCCAGAATCATTGTCTCGATGTGTTTTATGTGTTTTGATACACTTGTCGTCTCTGTAGTCCATGCCCTGAACATTTAGTGAATCTTTAACTTTTAAGTATGTTTTAGCAGTGCTACTGTCAGGATATTGTGGCTGATGTGCATTTTTTTGTACTTAAAGCTGTTTAACGGACACAGCAACAAAAAGCCCAGGATCAAGGAGATGCAGACAGACAGACAGATAAACTGATGAACTATCCAACTTTTATTAAAGGACAATACTGCAGAATGGATGGACTTAACTGAGGACAAGAGCAAGGAGAGACAGATGAAACAGTAATTCATTTTACTGGAATGTAAAATGTTTTTGTTAAGGCACCTAGTGTGTAGGAAAAGTAGTTTGTAGATGTTCTTCAAGTGAAGCATCTACTGTGATGATTAAGAATATCAAATCAACCTTCTTTTCAGAAGGATGATTTGGACTTTTGGAAATAGTGGCTGCTGATTACTATGGAAGCTGGCAAGAAATACATGAAGCTGAAAGTAAAATAACTAAAAGGAAGTAAAAGAGCCAGAAAGTAAAGTACTGTACTTTTAAAATATAAAAATAACATGTAAAGAGTAAACATGAGGATAAAAAACTAAGAATGAATAAAAATAAAAAAATGAAAAAGGGATGAGTTGGACTTATAAAATGGGTATATATTTAAATGGAAGGTAGATAACATTTTCTAATTTCATAGCTTATAGAGACTGTTAGAAAAATTGCTGTAAGAAATGGTAACAGGCTGGATATTAGAAGGTCAGTAATAAGTCATGTAAATGTTAGAAGGATATTTCTAGAACTGTTGGTGAAATTAGAAATGTTAAAGAGTCAGACAATAGAAGCAGTGATGTAGTACAGCGTACACAATTAATTAACTTGGTTAATGAAGAAATATATCTCTATCAGACACTAATAGCTCTATTCATGAAAAAGAAACAAATGCTTGCAAATATGAATTAGATTTTCCCTGGTTGCAAAAAGTGGTACAAGAGTTAGGTACTAATAAAAGAAAAAGGTTTTGCTATCAGCTATACAGGAGGGGGAGCATCATTTTTTTCCTTCAAGAAAAAGCAAGGAAAAGGAAAACAGTTCCCAAATCCAGCATTTTGACAAACCTATGTGACCACAAATTAATACCAGAATAAATTGTGTTATTTGATGACAGAATGAATGTTATGTCCAAGACAAATTTAGATAGTGGACAAATTTTGTTAGATTTATCTTTGTGTGTGTGTGTGTGTGTGTGTGTGTGTGTGTGTGTGTGTGTGTGTGTGTGTGTGTGTGTGTGTGTGTATATATATATATATATATATATATATATATGTATGTATGTAAATATATAGCATCATCATCATCATCCCCCTTTTTCCCATTTGCTGCAAGGGGGTTGGGGTATTGTGTTAACCGTTGCCATCTCTCTCAACTCAATGCCACAGTAATGCCTTCTTCAACACTCATGCCTGACTGTCACAGAACTTCATTCACACAATCCATCCACCTCTTTGCTGGATGTCCTTGTTTCCTTTTATTGTCTTCCTATTTGTCCCAAATCTCCATCACCAGATTGTCTTCTGCTTTTCTGCACATGTCCAAACCACCGTATTCTGTTCTCTTTGATCTTTTCTGCAGTTGGAGCTACTTTGGCTTCTGCTCTTATGTCCTCATTTCTTCATCTGTCCCACAGTGTGCATCCTACCACCCTTCTCAGGCACTTCATTTCCATCACCTCTAGCTTCTTCATCTGCTCTGCCTTTATTGCCAAGGTTTCTGTACCATACAGTAGTACTGGTCTCACCACTGTCTTGTACTCCTTACTTTTCAGCTTCTTTGGCATTCTTCTGTCATAGACTACACCTGAGACTTGATGCAAGCTGCCTGTCACCCCTCTGATTCTGGCTTTGATTTCTTCATTCAGACTTCCTTCTCCTCAGTCACCCCTCACAGATTCTTGAAGCTATTTACCTGTTCCACTATCTTCTCTTTTATCTCAATTCTCAGCTTCTACTGATTTCCCCAATTTGCTGACATTGCCACTGTCTTATCTGTACATGGTTTCATCCTACGTGCCTTCAGTTTTGCATTCCATTCCCCTATCTGTATATGTGTATATATGTTTTGTGTGTGTGTGTGTGTGTGTGTGTGTGTGTGTGTGTGTGTGTGTGTGTGTGTGTGTGTGTGTGTGTGTGTGTCAATTTGAAAGCATTGTGGACTGAAAGGGTAGGTTATAAAAGTGAAAATGGAGTTTATAACCTATAACTTCTACTTTTTTACACACTAGTCATGCAAACATCAATTTATTTTTCAAACGGTATGAAAGCAATACAGGTCCAGGCAACATGGATATGCAATTTCCTTAAGGTCTGTCTGGCCAGCCTGGTAGATATTACCATCATTAGAAAATGTAGCCATTTACATGTCTGTACAGGGTTTTTATGAATAATTCTGCATAGGTAGCTGTGTTCTTGGGGTTAGGGGGGAGTCGTGAATTTTGACAAACTATCGCTTAATAGAATGTAGTTTGCTTTAGAATAGTCTGAAACTGTTACAGATTTAGTTGGGTTTTCCGGTTAATTTTTATTTCAAAGGATACACCAGTGTGGTCCAACCTCACCAATGAGGATGTGACAGAGGGTAGGGTGCAATGCTCTCCTGTGTTGATGAGTACTAGGTCCAGTGTGTTTGACCCTGTGGTTGGAGTGTGCACTATCTGGTCCAGGTGTTGTGGCTGTGAGTTGCAGGCCGTGTATGCTTCCCAGTCCATACAGGGGTAGTTAAAGTCTCCCAAGAATAGGATATTTGGTTGGATGGTGAGTGCCTCTAGTTGGTCTAAGTAAGAATTGTGAGCTTCATGGGTCAGAGAGGGTGAGCTGCAGCTGGCCAGGACATAGTAAGGAACCTTATCATATGGAGGCTTGAACGTGGATGAACTCCAGGTCATCATCCTGTTTAACCAAGTTGAAGTTGTATTTGTTGCTAACATAGGTCAAGACACCTCCATCTTTAGCCCCATATCTGTGCTGCTATTGGCCTTAATGCGTGGAAGGTACTGTATCCTTGCACTGCTGGAGTACTTTTTGTGGCTTTAAACCAAGTCTCAGTAACAGCACAGATGTCCACATTCTCCAGAGTGAGGACAGCTTGTAAGGGTGTGGCATTTCTTCTTTAGCCTACTAGCATTGAGCAGTAACACCTTAAGGTTGCTTTGAGTTTTTTTTCCCTTCCTGTGTTGGTAGTTTTGTCATTTTGACATTGCCTAAAAAAGGCTCTAAGGGGGTGAAGGTTTAGTCAATTTACAAAAGCCTGGGGGGAGCAGGTGTAGACCATCCTTAGCAAAGTAACATGCTCTGTTAACCATGTCCTTCCATGCTGATAGATGTTGGATCCCCCCGGAGTGACTCTACAGACTAAACCAGTTATTAAAATCAATCATTTTCTGTTAATTTTCTGTTCATACTGTGGCATCATCCTTGGTGAGGGTTGTATGCTGCTCAATGTATGGCACGTGCCTATCTGTGACATGTATTCATAGAGATCCATAATGTCTCTTTTCATACAGCACAGTGAGGGTACATCTCAGGTCATTTACACCCACATGGACTACAATGGAATCATATAGATACCTGTGGTGCAGTAACTTGAGTGTGTGTGTGTGTGTGTAATATTATGCATCCTGGCTCCAGATAGGCAACTAACCATTATCTTCTGCTTGTGCAGCCTGGTGAAAGGGGTATTTGTGTGTCATACAATAGAACCCCCCTGACAAATGTACTAGGTAAAGTGTTTGCTTGCCTTATGGGCTTTGTTCTTGGGGGATCATTGGGTGTAGGCTTGTGTGTGGTGTTAGGTTTTGCTTTTGGTGTGTGCTTTAGTGATTGCTGAGGATAGGTGCTGCCATTTGATGGTGCAGGAGGTCTCTGAGGTTTGGGAAAGTTTCTTTTAAGTCTTAGTGTAAGAATGTTTATCCGTGCAGTGAGCAGAATGTGTGAAGGATGTAGTGTCTGGGTTCTTGACAACCTTGCTATTAAGTGAGATTTTTAGCTCCAAAAAAGTTAGTGAAATTAAACTAACCTTTGTTGCTGATACGTTTTGGTTTTTGCACACACCACGATCAGACTCTCTTTATATGCTGAATGTCTACCAGATAGCCTCAGCAATGATTTTCCAACCTATCTTTTTATGCACCAAATAAATTCACTAAAACACACCAAGTACCAAGAACCTAGGAATAAAAGAAACCTCAACTCTCTAAACTTCTTATGCACCCTGAGTCTCTGTAAGTGGGCACCTCGCAAACATCTCCCCCTTGAGGCGGCATTAGAATACTGCAACTCCACCTCCTGAATATTCTGAACAAACAAGCCACTCCTAGAACAATTAGAATCAAATTAAACTATGCCCCATGGCTAGCCAAAGAAACCAGATCAATACTAAAAATGAGAAATAAAGCTTGGGATTTATGGCATAAAAACAAATCAAGCATACTAGCAACTAAGAAATAAAGCCAAAAAAAAAATCAAACAAGACAAAATTAACCACTACTATAACCTTCAAATTAAACATAATAACAACCCACAACAATTTTGGTCAGCTATAAATAACATCCTATGACATGGTGACTCCAGCACCCCACCCCCCTCAACCACCAACAATACAGACACTATAGAAACACAATTTAATACATATTTCACTGAAACCATATTAGCTCTGACAAAACTCCAGCTGTTCTACCCCTCCGGCAACTCTTCCTACATTAAATACTGAAAGCAATACCTTTTGCTTCCAACCCATTCTAACAGACACTATTAAAAATATCTTAAAAACTTAAGCCAACAACCTTAGTAGCTGATAACTTACCAGCTGAATATCTCAGAATGGCTGCTGAATCAGTCTTCTACCCATAATCCATCCTGATAAACTGATTCATCACCGAGCACCAAGTTCCAGCAATCTGGAAAATCTCACATATCATCCCACTACATAAAGGGAGCAGATCAACAGAACTATCCATCTACAAGTCAATAGCTATCTTGTCACCTCTCTCCAAAATTCTGGAGAGATGCATTCACTCACAGACTGTGGACTATCTCTTAGCTAACAACCTTCTGTCCCAAACCGAACATGGATTTCGTCCCCTCCACAGTACTACTTCTGCACTAATAAATTTTACCAATACAATCAATAAGTATAGAAATGATGGTAAATTAGTCTCCTCTATCGTTCTTCATCTTTCAAAAGCTTTTGACGCCATCTCTCTCTAAGCTCATAAATGCACTCTCAGAACTAAAACTTAAGTCATTCTGCTCTTGCATGGTTTAAAGGATACTTAACAGGGTACCAGCAAGCTGTTAAAAGGATCTATCCTTGGTCCTCTTCTTTACACAATATTTACTAACAGTCTTCATACCACTACATCCCTTGTCCAGTAAGCAGACAATTCCTCACTGACATGCGCCACGTCATCCCTACAACAGCTACAACTAGTAACACAATAATCTTTCTTGGCAATGGAAGCATGGTTATCCAATGTACAGCTTAGTTTAAACCCAAATAAGACCAAACTCATGATTTTTCAACCCACAAAGAGCTGCAGAGCCCCCCATCATACAATATCTCATCTTCAAATAACACTACCATTTCTCCAGTTTAAAAGACTAAACTCCTGGGTATTGTTATTGATAACACCTTAAAATTTGACATCCATATAGCCCAGACAATAAAAAAGTACATAAAAACTGGGTACCCCATTTAGAAACAAGCAGTATCTAACAAATAACACAAATGTCACCATGCAGGAACACACCTGGTCTCTACTCTCCTTTATGCCTCATCAGTTCTCACAAACTTAAAGAAATCAGATTTAAGAAAAATTGACACATGCTACAATAAAATTGCTAAGTTTGCCACAGACTCTACCTAGAGATATCACCACTGCCTAGCCTGAAAGAAACTCAGTTGGTTGGAACTATCACATCTTCTAACTTACAACAAGCCTACCACAGCCCATGAACTACTAAATCCACCAGACAAACCCCCTGCCCTTCTAGGCTCACTACCTCCTTCTGCAAGCAATCACATATTATGCTCAAGTAATAAATCGTTATTAAATGTTATTAAACCCAACAATGTGGCAGGAGAAGCACTTTATTCAAATTACTTTGCAAAACTCTGGAACTCACTACCAACTACTATAAAACTAAGTACTAATTCTTCCCACTTTAAAAAAAAATACTCAAATCCCACTTATCCAGTACCTGGTTATGCTCTTCTACTAATCCTGGATAGGCTCAGCTGATCTCCCTTATCTCATTCCCTCTCATTTCAACATCTTATGTCCTGCCATATGTTTAGGCTTCCCATCTCTCCCTGTCATTACTGTCCAGACTTCCTCTATTTCCCCCCACATCATGGACTTTTCAGTATATGAATCCATCAACGTTTGGATTGTATCTACTCTTGTCTCCCTCTTAGTCTTGGCTAATACTCATTATTACTGCTGGACCAGACTTTTGTTAATGGTACTATAGAAGGCAACTAGATATCTGTCACTCTTCTATGCTAATAATACCTGTATTCCAAATCAGGCAACTAATCGCTGTATGATAGGCACATTACAACCAAAGTTTATAATAATACAAATTGTAGAAGAATTCACTTTCTCTGACACTATATCCTAGTATACAAACTATATTGGATATGTATAGTCCTTCACTAACATGTTGAGGTGATGGTCTAACCTGCTGATTATCAACTTAATTTACAGTAAATACTGTAGAAATTGGTAACTACATAAATAGCTAAGTTTTCTGATATTTATATGTAAAACTCTGTATGGGAAGTATATAGAATGTATATCTACATACTTGTCTCTTTGTTGTAAATGTGGAGCTTTTATCCCCAGGCCTCCACTGAAAAAGGACTCTTGTCCAGTTGGACCTTCCCAGTAAACAAATGGAAAATAAAATAAATTCCTTATATGGCTAATTATACAATTAAGCATATGTTTTCATATTTCTGTAAATTTCTCAATAAACATGCACTCAGACAGGAATGTCTTGCCATCATTTGAATGTATATGTCTAGTTAAAAAAAAGTGCTCTTACTATATATGTCTAAGTTGTACGGTTTCCAAGATACAACAATTTGCAAATGTTTAGCAAAAGAAAAGTCAAGTTTTTTTTGTACATTATAATATATTAAAGTATTTATAAGAAAGACTATGAATCACTGTAAAGAGCATTTTTACTTATAACATTGCCATTTGGACAGTTTTAATGCTTTTTTTATTGTTCACAAAATATTTGCATTTATCTTATCCTTTTTAAGCTGATTTTTCACAAAATGTGCTAGAATGCAAGGATGTGTGTAGGCTGCTAAAGATGTGACATTCAACACCACATAGCTGTTAATGAGATAAAGGTAACATTCAGCAGTGTGCACGACTGATCTTAAATGGTACAACCTTCACTGACCAGCGTGACATAGCAAATCTACTGGCTGATACATTTAGTTACAACTTCACTCCCCACTACCCCCAGTGAAATCCCTCCTAGCATATCCCCCCCCCCCAGCTATCAAAAGGGAGCAGGTCCTAGTGGCACTCGCTAAGGCCAAAAACAATGGGTCCTGACAATAACTGCAGTTGCCTCCTAACTAACCTAAAACATGACCCAGCAAGACCACTTGAGGCATTCTTCAATGACAGCTCAAAACAGGTTACTTGCCAGGTGAATGGAGGGCTGCAACAGTCATCATCTTCATAAGGGTGGGCCTTCAGCTGACTCCAGGAACTACAGACCCATCAATCTGACAAGTATAATGCACAAAGCCATGGAATGAATTTTCATGGTAATGATCAACAAGGACATTGGCAACCTACAGACAGTAGAATCTTCCCACTTTGGCTTTGTTAAAGGAAGGTCTTGCCTACTCAAACTGGTAGAATTCTTTAAGAGGGTCACCAAGGCTATGGATGAGGGGGAAAATGGTGTATACTGCCTATCTTGACCTGGCCAAGGCATTCAATACAATATCCCACTCAGGTATTATTGACAAACTCTCAGAACTAGGCATAAATCCCTACATAACTCACTGAATTGCTGGCTGGCTCACAGATAGGACCCAAGAAGTCAGGATCAATGAGACCACCTCCACCAACAGACCGGTCACCAGCAGTGTACCACAGAGCTCTATGATGGGCCTGCTCCTATTTGGCATCTACTTCTTGGAAGTCAAGGCTAATGTCAAAGGTCTCTGCTTCACCAAGTTCGCGGATGACTATAAATTGAGCACTATCGTAGATTCCCCCCATGACACTGACATTCTACAAGAGGGCCAAAGAAATGTCTAGTGCCAAACCCACAGATTAAAACTCAGTGTAAAGAAATGCATTATAGTACCCTTTGGGAAATTGTCCACCCAAGCTAATTACTCCATCAATAAAACACCCTTAAGAGCTGATCCAGTAGTTAGTGATCTGGGAGCATATGTAGAGAGTGATCTGGCCTTCAACCAACACTTAGCAAAGCTAGTAAGAAAATTATTCTATGTTGTGCAACTCATAAGCCAGGGTATAGCATCCAAGTCCAAAAAAGTTATATTATCACTCTACTCAGCATTTTTCAGAGTACAATGCCCTCTTTGGGATGTACCTCACCAGACACTTGCAACAGTTTGAACACCCTCAAAGTTTCATGACCAGGAGAATCCAAGGTATAAATAGCCTGTCCTACACAGATCACATTAAGGCCCTAGCTCTGTACTTAGTCTCCAATTGGTTACCAAGAGGCAATTGATGCCTGGCATATAAGGTATTCTCAGATCCATCTCTGATGGATCTCCTGCACATATGCAAAATAAACAGTACCAGAAACACAAGAGCCAAGAACCTGAACTCTGCCTGTGACATAAACAGAACATGCTGGAGAGAGCAATACGTGTCTCAAACGATCCCCACACTATGGAATAATCTCCCCATCTATGTGAAGCAGAGTTCATCCCTGACCCTCTTCAAACAAAACCTTCATCACTGGATGGGAGATTACAAATTCACCCCTGGTCTGGCCCCCATGTCTCTGATGGACAGAGGTCGATAGCAAATAAATTAATCCCCAAGTGATACTCCCCCAACACATAACCCTTAGCTACCTCCCTACTAACATACCCCCTCCATATAAGCAGCCAAGGTACTCAGGAGAAAAATTGGGTGTGTTGCATGGCTACGCTTATAAAGATCTTGGTATTCATTAACCTAGTATATATCTGTAAACCTATGAAATGGTGTGTGTGTGTAAAGATAGATAGATAGATAGATAGATAGATAGATAGATAGATAGATAGATAGATAGATATTATTGCAACTTAACTAGAGGAGAATATATAACATTGTCAGTCATTAAAAATAACATTGAAAATTACTGAGCCTGATTCCAAAAGCTTGCTGTCAGTGTAAATGAATGAAGTAAGTCACTTACACTCAGAGCAGGTCTTTCGGAATCAGGGTAGACTTATACTGAGAGCAACTCTGTTGGAATCTGGCCCTGTATTAAGACTAAAATGAGGGTAGCAAAACTATGATTATGAATAATATACATTATTTACACTTCTATAAATTCTTTAAATTTCTATGGAGTCTAAGTGCGAAGCAATCAATAATACCCTGAATTTAACCCCCTTCAAAAACCTAATTTACACTCAGCTTATGATAAACAACAATTCCTACTATACCCCAGCAGTCTTACTGAAATTTGGATACAATAAAAACCTAACCTGTCCATTCTGTTCCCTCCCACACATAGATATACTTCACATCTTTTGGAGCTGTAAGAATATTTACAAACTTTGTTGTTCTCTCAGAACTCAGTTGGAAAAAATGGGATACGGAAAAAACACATTCTCTTGGCAAACCATGATTTTAAATATTATTCCTAACTCTCTTAAGGGTATCCATCGCCACATTTGTGTTACAGCCTGTGCCTTTCTCAAATATTTTATAGCCAAAAACTGGGTCCATCCCTCAACAATAGCCTGGGAAAACTTTACATCAATGGCAATCAAACATATATCTGCACATAAGTTATGCAATAATAACAAAAAGAAAAAATAATATTTTCAGAATTACTGGTGTAGACTTTTTGACCTAATCCAAACTAAATAATCTTCCAAAATGTGGGTCTCTAACACTACATTCCAGGAAATCCTCCATCAGTACCATATCTGGCCCTATAACCATTAGACATTGTTACCATCACATGGTAACTTTTGATTTTACAAAATATTTTGTTATATCATTTTGTTATCCTCTGGCATCCATGGTGTAAATATGTTGTAAATATGGTATAAATAGAAGGACATGGTGGAAATAGTTGTTTTTTATGGTTATACCCTCCTTACCACTTTTCTTTATTCTTAAGACAGTCATATATTCTTCCTTTCAAGACATTTTCCATTTGTATCCCTAGATTTTGACTGTAATAGGTTATTGGGGGTCTTTACTGCTTATATTGGTCTCTAAGATGTAAGCTTCCCTGTAAGATAACTGCTGTGTTCTAAATGCATAGTTTTTGCACTAACTGTTACATATATACTTATACTTTACTGCTTTTCGCAATGACTTACAGTTTTTCCTTTGTATGTTTGAAAAGTTTGAAAAATTCAATAAAAATATATTTGAAAAAAAACATTATTTAAACTCTAATAATCCAAGGCTTCATTCCCTCAGCTGTAGCAATTTGCACAAGAGTATTAAGATTGTAAGCTGTTGATGATCTGCTTTTTGTAGTCCAGGGTTTGTTTCCTTGCCTCTATTTGCCTGCTGTATGACTCTGAGCAAGTCATATAATCAGACAGTGTTCTAGGAAAATCATAAAAAAATAGAATATACTCCTCAATGGTGCCTTGGACTATATGCCTAGTAGTTGCCTATGAAGCTAGTATGTATAAAATATACTTGGACTGGGAAATATATGTACCTATTGAAAATGAGGTTGATTAAAGCATTAAAGGAAAGTATAATGAAATGCTATGTGATGTTTTCTTAATGTATATTTGATATGGCACTAGCATGCTGCTACGAGCAACATTTCTGTACATTTATACTAGTCATTGTGTAGAGCTAACATTGCCTATATACTAGTCATTGTGTAGAGCTAACATTGCCTATATACTAGTCATTGTGTACGGCTAACATTGCCTATATACTAGTCATTGTGTAGGGCTAACATTGCTTATATACTAGTCATTGTGTAGGGCTAACATTGCCTATATACTAGTCATTGTGTAGGGCTAACATTGCCTATATACTAGTCATTGTGTAGGGCTAACATTGCTTCTATACTAGTCATTGTGTAGGGCTAACATTGCTTCTATACTAATCATTGTGTAGGGCTAACATTGCCTCTATACTAGTCATTGTGTAGGGCTAACATTGCCTATATACTAGTCATTGTGTAGGGCTAACATTGCCTATATACTAGTCATTGTGTAGGGCTAACATTGCCTATATACTAGTCATTGTGTAGGGCTAACATTGCCTATATACTAGTCATTGTGTAGGGCTAACATTGCCTATATACTAGTCATTGTGTAGGGCTAACATTGCCTATATACTAGTCATTGTGTAGGGCTAACATTGCCTATATACTAGTCATTGTGTAGGGCTAACATTGCTTCTATACTAGTCATTGTGTAGGGCTAACATTGCCTATATACTAGTCATTGTGTAGGGCTAACATTGCCTATATACTAGTCATTGTGTAGGGCTAACATTGCCTATATACTAGTCATTGTGTAGGGCTAACATTGCCTATATACTAGTCATTGTGTAGGGCTAACATTGCCTATATACTAGTCATTCTGTAGCCTTACACTGTGCTATCCAGGCAAACAGAACAAGCCTAAACTGTGGAACACAGGTGCAGGAGAAAACATGGATGTGCAACCATCTATTCTCCTGAGAGTACAGCAAAGCTTACTTACCAGTAGCCACATCAGTATTGTGGCTGGCATGTACCACAGATACTGCAACACTAGTTAGCCATGCAACCTTACCCCATGGGCTGTACAGGCAAGCAATTATGAAGCACAACCCACATTGTGCAGCCCACACACATCCATATGTGTTTTTACAACTCAGGAATGTAAGAAACCATGCATATGCAGCTAGATATTGGCCATCTGAACTATGAGAAACAACTCACAACCAAACAACAATCCTGGATGAGTGTCACCACCAGTAGCTTACAGTAAAAAGAATGTATCTTACATTTAGTTACAAGACACTGTGCAAGTTATACTCGGTGTAACTTGCACCGCCCACTGCAGTAAGATTTGGTCAAACATGGTGCAGCTTGTTATATCCAGGCTGACAGACTGTGCCAACTATCACTGTAGTGGAAGTACTGTATAATGTAATTAAAAGAAAGACTATCAAGTGGCATAACGTGTACAATGCCTTATGTAAAACAGTGTTATCTAAAGTGTTGCAGAACTTTTTTTTTTAATGGACATGCATACGCACATTCTCTGATAAGGTCTAATGTCTTCAGTTGTAACATGGCTCTACAGTGCATCTGCTTTATAGGTGGTCTGCAGGTCAGCACAATATTAGTTCATTTCATGTGGTATCAAATAAGACAGTCTCTTTACTTTCATCACATCTGGCTGCCACTGCACCAACAGGCTGCATGGCAAACTGTGCCCTGAGCTGAGAAGCCTGAGAGTGCAACAGTGACAAAGGCCTTGAGTCACTCTCAAGAATGTTTGCATAGTCCACATATAGACATTGTGGTATACCACAGATGGCTCCATATCATTTGATCCAAAACACAAAATGTTGCAAACTCAAAATACTGAAAACCTATGTAATGAAGGGGCAAGCACCCCTGTGCCCCCTACACCCCCCGTTAATAATATATACCAACTCCAGGATTTCACAGCAGTGGAAAAGAGCAAATGTTTGACTCAAAATTAATGAAGGGACAAGCACCATGCACCACCCCCACCCCTGCTAATTATATATACTAATTCTAGGATCACACAACACTGAGGAAAGGGCAAATTTCATTTCAACATTTTGAGTTATCGATATTTTGGTTTTCAGCCACAGGAACTACCACAGACTGCTATATTCACCCACTGTGACGATGATGTCGAGTCTGGCACTGGAGGGGTATGAATCTCACCACTCCTAACTAGTTCACCCCCTAAGCATTTAAGGATTGGAGGTTATATTCCTCTGACCTGCTCTACTACTCCAAACAGGTCTGCTGGCCACCAGAGGGATTGCTCTTGAGTCACACCACCAGTGCCCAACAGGGACATATGTGGTGAGCCCTTGCAGAACCTCTCTGGTGCATGCGGCACTTGATCAGTACTCACTGTACAAACTGCAGACCTTTTGTGTACCACAAGATTCACAGAGGCACACACTGCAGAACATGGTATGCCTTTAGTCAGTGGTGATGGAGTATGTGCAGCAGTGCTGTTGAGCAACACATTGCACAGGTACACCCATCAGTGGAGCTTTCTCATCAGTTAAGAACAGTCTAGCAATGATGCTGATTGTTTACTGCTCCACCATGTAGTTAACACACAACGCCCAAGAATACATTGTCTTCCACACCAGTACCACTATGTACCACCTCATATCCTAACTCAGCAAAGGGAATATTATCATCTTCATCAAAACCTGTATCTTCTTCAGAGCAAGACTCAGCATAGAGTTTAGATTTAATGTAACCACGCCATCATGTTGTCAGCACCTTTATAGTCAAAAGAAAAATCATACAGTATGACATTCCTGGCTGAGGAATTCATGCTAATGGTCATTAAAATGCACATCCATGATCTCTGGGTACTGTAATGATGCTTTTTTGTCAAATGTTACCTCACTGGCAGTATTCCCTGAAAATCAGGGATGCCCAAAATGCAATTTTGTCATAACTGTTCAGGCTTCCTGCTATATATGGCCACACAGCCAAAACTCCTTCAGATGTTACAGATGTTGTTATGGATATAGCATGCAGAACTGTATGTAACTATACACTCTTCTACAAAGTATATTACATATATACATATATGTATATATATATATATATATATATATATATATATATATGTGTGTGTGTGTGTGTGTGTGTGTGCGTGTGCGTGTGCATGTGTGGGTGTGTACAGAAAGAAGATGAAACAGCCATTCAAAAAAAATATGCCAACACTGAACCACGAATGCTCTAATAAATACCTTAAGAGCATGCAACAATAAAAAAGTTTTTTTTTTTTTTTTTTTTTTTTACAGGAAGGCAAACCCTCCTGCATTCACTTCCAACATCTCCCTAATAAATTAATATTCTAACCATGAGATTTCACAATAGCAGGGAACAAGCATATTCTCCAACCCTGGAGAGTGAACCACTAACATGTACTTTTGATACAAGATATGGTACATGGAGAAGATGTTTAAACCAGCTAAGTTTTATTCATCTGAATTTAGAAGGGCCACCTGTCAAGAAAAATAATAGCACAAAATTGATGACTACTGCCTTACACCCATTAGTGGCACAACCTAAAAACTAAAACCCCACTCTGAGATGAATTGACAAACAGACATGAAGGACAGTTGGCAAATGTGGATTTCCAGAAGGAGATGACCATCCAGTTTCACAGCTCAAGAGGAAATGGCAGACAAGATATTTTACCTCAGATGGCTGGCCAAATTCATTTCACATTACTTAGTAAGCCTGGTGCTAATGCCACCATATCCCCAGCAAAAGAGACTCCTAAAGGACATATCCAGGGCATCAAGTCCAGTGGAGCTACACATGCTATCCAAAATCCACCTAACATATTCCTTCAATTGGCTAAACAGATGAGGTGATACTGTATATGCTTTATTACAAAAAGACTGTAAATATTAATTAAATTAGTACAAAAAACCCAGAATTTACATTACTGCAAAGTCTTACAAAATTTAACACATTAGGATGATTTTGTGCCATGCTGAAACACATTTCACTGCAAATGTGGGAGGAATACATACTAAATTGGAGGCTGTGATAAATCTGGTTATTCCCCTACTCTGAGGTACAGTGACCTTGGAGTTAGTATATACTGCTAGTGGGAGAGTGTGGAGCCAAGCTTCCCATGCTAGGATGTGCAAAGATGATTCCTTTCATTGCAAAACCACTTTACCAGTGTAACAGTTTCATAATTTCATAATAATCTTGTTTTTAATGGTGGAACTGAACTTTGTTTTTCAGTCTTACAAGACTTTCAGTTTTGAGTCTCATACTTGTAATAGAAAACTTCCAGGAAGTTGGGTCAGAGATGGTAATCCCACATCAGTTAGACAGTCTTGCACTGAGGCAAAAAATATATATATATATATATATATATATATATATATATATATATATATATATATATATATGTATATATATATATATATATATATGGGTCTACTTCACTTCACCGAAATCCCATTTCACTGACACCAAATCACCTAAAGTTCATTTCACTGAATCTCATTTCACTGAATTGTAAGCTATAGACTTGATGTGGCAGTGTGTAGAGTACTGTGAGGCAAGTAAAAGGCATATGCCCTTTTCCCCACTGTAGTGCCACCTGGAGTTAGTATATATAGTTGGGGAGGTGTGGGGGCACAGCCCCCCTTGTTGGGGGTGTGGGGGGTGTAGGCCCCCACTTAGTTTGGTTTTATGTTGTCTGGTTTCTGTTAACAAGATAAATAAGTAGTTTTTAAGTTATGGAAGGAGATAGGCTTTACTTTTGTGAGTTTGTCTTTGGTTTGCTATTTAGTCTTGTGAAATGTAGCTTTGTAAGATTTCAGTGAAATGAACTTTAGGTTATTTGGTCTTAGTGAAATGGGATTTTGGTGAAGTGAAGTAGACCCATATATATATATATATAGGTTTACGCTGTGCCCCCTCACACCCCCACTAACTAAATATACCAACTCCGAGATCGCACCATAGTGGACAAAGGAGCAAACATACTGCAGTTGGCCAACTGCCTTCTTTTCCTCGGTAACCTGTCGATGATGTGAGGAGTCGATAATTTGTTTAAGGGGAAAGCTAATTTCTTAAGTTTTGCAGTGTATTGTGCAATGTATCTGCCATGCTTCTTCTATGATTGGTATTTACTTTTTAGTATTAAGTTCTATGATCCGGGGTTAACTCCTGTGCACTCCCAACATAGATGCCCAAACAGAGAGTCACACAAACCAGGCAGGGGTCATATCTACATGCAAGAAATGGAATATAATTACAGTTCCTGAAGCCTTTCAGAACAGTTTCAACTCTGTGATTTTTCTAGTAAGGAATCAATCCTCTTATTCAGGCTGCTTCGGGTGTTTTCTTTTTTTTTTTCATTTTTTTTTAAAATAAAGTATGCTGTATTCAATAAAGGATCAGATGAGTGAGATATAAAGTGGAATGATGATTTCTGTGGAATGACTAGGCATGTTTTAATATCAGATAGTGCACATGGTACTTTTTTTCAGATTGTTTGGTAAATACACAGGTCAAAGTTTAAGTGCTGTCTACCATTTCCCCATGACAGTGTCGTATAGATGTTTTTTAGGAGTTGAGTATGTGTAGAGCAGCAGATGTACTATGGCCTTTGTCGTACTATGCTGATGGTCACAAGGAAATCATTATCTTACAGGTAAATTTTCAGCTGAGATGAGAAAACCTTCTCAAATACCATGGAAAATGAAGTTAAGGAGATAAAGATGCTACGACCAGCTCTATATCACAGAGGGTGGAACCCTGACTGCTGCCCAGGTGACCTGGGTTCAGTTAGTAAGCCTGATACCTAAGGAATTAGCAAGGGGGATGGGAGATGAAGTGGTATTTTATCAGCTTATCTATCTTGTGAGGGGTAGGGAGAGGGTTTTCTGCATAGGATATTAGCTCTCAGTAGAGAGATTAACAATATCTACTATAGATTAACAATACCTGTTACAGATAGATGTTTTCAGTTTTAATGGCCTTATTGCATTCCAAACTGGTCATGTGGGCAGGGGCGGTGAGAAGATAACATAAAACTCTAGAATTCTAGATTGGGGGGACACCAGAAAAATAATGGAAATGTTATTTCAATTGAATCTAATGTGACTTTTAGCCAGTCCCAAAATATGGTTTTCAATTGTGTTTTTTCATTGTTTGACATTTCAGTTGGATTTCAAAATTCCAATCAAGTACTTATGTCAGTAAAACATTTTGTTTGTTAAAGCAGTTAGCATGAGAGAAAGAAGTGTGGCTATTAAGGAAATTAACTTATAATTAATCCAACAGTTGACAATTAGCACCTCAGCAGTACCGTATCACAAAGCCAGAAGTAAAGGATAATTCTGCTTTGTAACAGTAAAATAAGTGCCTTTCAGTTTTAACTGCTTTCTCTAGAAAAAAATATATTCAGTTCTATAAGCTACAGAACAACATTGTCTGTCCAAATAAGAATCACATCCAGGAAATTTTAAAAAGCACAGTAAAGGAAATTACATATTAATTGTTTGTTTGTGTCTTTCGGCTTTTCCCGGTTAGGGGTCGCCACAGTGGAACCCCGATCCGCTAAAGATTGGCAGTAGATTTTTACGTGCTGGCTTGCCAGGCCTAATGCACAGCCTTCAATGAAGGAATGCCCATTCACGCATGTCGCCACACAGAAGATGCTCTAACTGAGAATCGAACGGGCAGCATCTAACTGTAAGGCGACAACGCTACCGCAGCACCACCACCGCAGTAAAGGAAATTACATATTAATGATATTTATCTATTCCCTTTGTTCTAGTGGTCATACAAGAGTGATATTTTTCATTCCAACATATTTGCCCATTATAATGTTTCAACAAGTTAGTGATTATTAACAGCAAAAACAAAAATAGTTACAGTATATGTTATATCTGCTTCTTGGTACTTATTGCTAGTCCTTTTGTTTTTAATGTGTATGTATTGTCACAGTGCACGTGTGTGTGTCTGTGTGATAAGTAGACCAGTGAGTGGAAGGAAGTGTCAGGTAAGTCAGCTGGCCCTCAGTCCTCTTTTTATCAACAACCAGACTCATAATGGAGCATAAATGTAGTAGGAATTTCTTCCTCCCCAATACCATACATAAGTAAGGAAATAATCAGAAAAAGGGGGGTCAATGAAAGAGGGCATCAACAAACTGCTTGAGCCAGAGCTCTTATAAAAAACTGAGAAATAGCTGTGGTTTAGAAGCTTTATATATCCTACATACAAATGTGATTCATTGTTGGTGCTATGTGGAGGCCAGATGAAAAGGACATAGACTGGATATAGAAGTGCTTCACTTGGTACCTAATGTATCTCCTCTTGGTTGGATGGGCAGGGTTGGTTTGGGGGTATGTACAACAGTTCCTCACAGAGATTTCACAGAATGCAGTTTTGTCAAGCTGAATGGAGCAAAATGGCATTCATTGAAAAAAGTAAACACAAAATGAAATGTTTTATTCTGCAGGTGGGAAGCAAAGTTATTCCATAGTACAGTACCTCTGGGCAAAGCAAAAAAATAAAGATAAACTTTTGCTGAATAATGATATTTAATAAAATACCATGAGAAGCATTGGCCTACCATGTAGGATATGTAGAAATGCTTCCTTCATATCAAAAGAAGACATTCACACTTGATGATAAAACAATGACAGTAAGACTTTCATGGCTACCATTATGAATCTGTTGCCCAAGGCCTGAAGAAAGCAGAGGAGGTTTTCTTTTGTCATCCTTTTTTGTTCAGAACCTTACTGAATTTTAAGCAGAAAATTCTTCCCTGTTAAAAACTGGAAACTCAATGAGTTCTCTATTTCTGCAACAGTTAAAAGATTAATTTAAGGGCTGCATACAATTAGTTTAAAAGAGATTTGACAAACGGGGCCAAGAACATAGTCCTGTACAGGTTTTATAACATAGTTTTTAGACAACATAATTAGTACTCAGTCATCTGTAATTATCTATTAACAGCTTCTTTACAGTACCCAAGATATATTTCCTCCTCATAGAGGAATAGTGCTGCTGGCATTCTCCCATGGGAATTTTTTCTGAAATAGATTATTGGCAAATTACTCAGTAAAATATAAAGACCTAGCCAAGCTAGAGTTTCCACTGTATAATACCATAACTCTTAAAGACATAGCAGTGTTTCAGTTACATGGCTTCTGAATGCCCATGACTTTCTTCTTTTTAAGTCTTTAGGGGCACATTTGGGCCAATAAAGTCAAATCCCACCGGCTGTAGACATGCACATTTTAGCTTCTTTTACCACATCAGTACAGCATAAGTGGATTGTTTGGCTGCACTTTAGAAAAACAGAGCTTAAAATCAAGCCTGATGTTCATAAACATTAGGGTTTCTGCAAAATATTCCAAATAGCATCCAAACAAAGGGTAGAAAGGTCGCACAAACAAACTATTAAGTAAAAACTGCAAGGAAGACTTAGCAAAGCTAGAGTCTTCACTGTGTAACACCTTAGACCTCCTGTAGTAAAAGACCATGGGATATAAAAGACTTAAAAAGTAAAAAGTCATGGGTATTCAGAACATGTAGCTGAAACACTGGTATTTCTTTAAGGGTTAATTTGCATATATCTTTTGAGGATATCCTGATGCAAAGATCAGCAAATGGTAAGTCAATAAAGCTGTGAATTCAGTGTTGATAAAAAACAACCAGAATAAAACCTCTTAAAGGGTATCAATCCATTAGTTTCGAACCAGTAGTGGTGCTGCGGTAGCATTGTCACCTCACAGTAAGACGCTGTCCAAGTTCGATTCTCAGCTAGAGTGTCTTCTGCGTGGAGACATACGTGAATGGGCGTACCTTCGTCGAAGGTTGTGCGTCAGTGCTGGCAACTCGGCACGTAAAAATCAACTGCCAATCATTAGCGGACCGGGGTTTCACTGTGGCGACCCCTAACCGGGAAAAGCCGAAAGACACAACAAGTAGACACACTATGAAAAACTCATAAAACCAAAGTACTTTTATGAAGTTAAGCACTTTTGTTTCCCGTAGAGACTTTTTCGGAACTGTTGAAATTAGGGTTGCCACCTTTTCAAATGCCCAAAGTGGGACATTTTTTGTAGAAATGTCAGGTTTTGCAGGACAAAACATACCTATGGCCAGTACAAAGGATAGAACTTCACTTTTTTGCCAAAATAAAAGCTTATTCTTGTAGCATTTGAGTTGATTATGCTATTTCTTATAACATTTAGGGGTTACAAATAAAAAAATAACTGTTTTATGCAACTATTTAAGAAAACTTAGGAAATACTTTTGTCCTAAAATCTCAAGACATTTGCCATTTTTTCGATTTTTTCCGCAAAACACAATTGCCGAAAGAGGGACTGTCCCTTGCAAAGTGGGACAGGTGGTAACCCTAGTTGAAATGCAGTATTAGCAAACTTATATATGCATTAATCAAATATGATTGGTAGCAGTTGTAAGACTTGTATAATTACCTATCAACACAGTAAAAACATACCTTAAATATTAATTAATCACAATATTTGCATTTAATATTTATACATGTGCAAACTAGTCACTGATTTATCATAAGATGAAAATATAAATACACCAGATTAGACTAAAAAATACAAAATTACTTGTGATAAATGTTGTAAAAATATAATATATTAGTGTGACTTTGTACAGTGAAAAAATAATAGATTATCATTTGAAATTCTTATTCTTACAGAAATAATCCTGATACACAAACCAGAGCTTTATGAAACCTGTTTAGAGCTTAGCTGCCCTTAATTTTAAAACCAGGGCCAATGATACTTGGTCATTTAAACCACGGGGTACATATGCATTTAGCTTTAGCTGTCAAAGCAACTCATGGTATTCCAAAAGTGTTTCCCATTGTCCACCCCTGGGATTTAAGTTAACTTGTTCTATAACCCAAAACAAAAATGCACTATTTTTACATTCAACTGTTTATAAAAGGCCTTTCAGATGTTTTATTCTGGTTACTGTTTTTTTTTCCAACTCTGATTTCACAGTTTTATTGAGTTACTGGTTGTTCTTTTGGTTGTGAGATGATTTCTACCTGTATTTCAGATTCATCTGGTCTGCCACAATGACAGAAGGACTTAGATCTATTGGGGGAGTTAACTAGGCTTATCAATTTATTTTCCAACCTGAAGGTATGATTGGCAAACACGGTGATGTTCCTGGTGATTTTATTCTGTGCTACCAACAGGGATGTAGTGGTAACAAATGAATGCCAGTTTCATAGGCAACGGTAATCACAGGTCAAACTGTCCGACTGTTACATTTGAATGCTGAGGTTACTTCTGAGTTGCATTACAGCTTGGAGCCTCTGGAATCTACTTCTAACAACAAATTACTTACTAGACATTCAAACTTGGATTTAAAAAGTTGGTTAGATCACAAGTATAACTTTCATGAAGCCATGAGTGATACCGGGTGTTTGTTTCAAGATACATTACACAAGTTTAAACAGAAAATGCTCTGTTATCATTCATTATTGTGGGATAACATCTTTTTAAAAGAGAGTATTTCAAGGAAACAAGTACAGTTCGGTTTAAGGGTGTTTAAATACTCCAGCAATGTTGAAGGATCCCAATTCCATAGAGCTTTAATGGAGGTTTTTAACAGCTTTGGGTTGGATGTTATGTGACTTAATATTAAGAATAATGAAGCTCTGTTAGAGACTTTGTTGGATGGCATTATATTTTTAAACAAGGCTATTTGTGAAGACTTGTTGTTCACTGTAAATTATTATAATGCTCAATACAATGCCATTTTCAAGGATTTTGACTATAAATGTGAAAAGATCAATCAATGGAAAATGGGCAAACTTGAAAGGGACAGACATGATTATGTGAATATGAAGGTTTACCCTTTACTAAAGAAAAAAGTTTCTGGTAAACAACACCAAGCAGGACTTAATAAAAATGGGTATAGAGGTATTGATAGTGACAGATATTGCCAGCACAGCTATCTGGAATTTTGTAAATTATTATATGTCATTTGTGAATATCAACATGATTCATATAAGATACTTGTGTTACAAATGTATTAGAACTATATGCAATGTGCATATCAAACTGCTTGAAGGTATTTGCAAAGTGCTGTTTGAAATGTAACCACAGTGTACCCTGGAACTGGAACACAGGAGGTTAACTTTATTCCAGCAAATCTTCAGAAAAATAACTGAAATTAAATTACTTTATGGCTACACAATAAAAGATGATAGCTTTCAGTTTTTATGCAGCAAGTAGGGCCAGCCTTAGGCATAGGCGAACTAGGCGACTGCCTAGGGCGCCGTACAGGCCGACCTCAAAAGGACGCAATTTAATGGTTTCAGACAGTGTTTCACATTTCTTTACTTTCACCACCCCCCACCCGTATTGTAGGTTAGCAAGTGTGCCCTCCCCCCACTTCGTAGTACAAAGCACAAATTTATTCCATCCACAGTACATTAGCACAGCCCCTTAACTAAGCCGTACTATACTATGTTCTTCATTCCCTCCCCCTGCATCTATGTGCTGAATGTGAGTGGCTGCTCTTGTTGAGCATTATTTAAAGCATCCAATCAGTGATGCTTTCGTACCACTGATGTCCCGGCTACTGCTCCAATTGAATGTATATAACCAGCTCACGCCCACCTCTCATTCCTTTCTTCATTGACGATGAGATAGAGAGGCGGACACATCTATTGGTTATATTGTTACTTCCAGGTTATCTCTGGATGTGAGTGACTCATCAGTGATCTGCCTGGTTCTCTGCAGCTCCACATGGGCTACACAAATGACGCGGGTTTGGACTTTTTGTTTTGTGCCTCCGGCCCTCCCTTCACCTTGGTTTATTTATTGCTTTTGCTGTTCTTGGTCTTGGCTAAGGTAAGTCAGGGTCCGTGGAATAATTTCTAAACTGCAATTAATTTGTGTTCGATGATCATCTATCTATAAAGTAGACTGCTGCAGAGTAGAGTGGAGGAGTTTTTATTTTGGGAGAAATGGCATGTGTCCCTCATTGGCCTCTAACACCCAGGCTCAGCGACCCCTCACCAAAACCTGATTAAACAAAATACTGTGTTAAGGGCAGGCTGTATCAGAGGATGTAAACCTAGGGGAAAGCAGGTATGGTATATTGCCGTTTTCCTAACATGCAGTGTTGTGTGTTTTATTCAAGATCATTTTAATATAATTTATCTTTAACTGTCCTGTACTTGCACAGCTTTACTTGTTTGTTTATGTTAACTGTAATGCAAAGGCTAGGACCTCCCCCAATCCCATTTTGTACAGTTATTGAAATGTATGTGTTAGATCCTCATCTGGTTTCTTAGTATACTTGGAAGAACCTCTGTTTTATTTCATGTTCGCTGTCTTGGTTTAAAAATTGTAATTGAAAACGTATTTTGCTTTAGAGTACTGAGCCTAACTTGTAGATTCCAGTTACTGTCTAGGAAATGTACATGTCAGAGGCCATCAGGGTTTTGTTACATGAACAGGATGACATTTTCAAAGTGTCAGTATTGTATATACTGCTATTATTGTTCCTACATTTTCACTGCTTATCGCATAATTGGGTATTTTGTCTTGTTCTGCAAGTCAAAACTGAAACGGAACCACGTGTCACCGACCCCATAAACAAACAATAGTGGACTGACTTATTAAAACGGGGGTACAACAAACTGTTTTGTTCAAGATGTCTGCCCGCATTACTTGTTCTTGTGGGAAAGGGATTGGTAGATTTCTTGCTTCTTATTTATTGTTTACAGTCTCTGCGTAAGGATATCCCATTGCAGTCTGCTGTCTAACCACTGCGGTCAGTGTTTTTTGCAGTTTGTTTTCATAGTTTGATCCATTGCTTTGTTTATGGACAATTTCAGTGTTTATTCATTTTTGTCTTAATGGTGATGGCTCTTTATGAAAAGAGATAAATTGCTTGCATTAAATTAGGAAAGTACTGATTGGGAAGAAGAAGAACAAAGTTATTATTAAACAACTGCATTTCTTCTGTCAGACAGTCCCAGATTGGGAAGCAAAATAACAAAATGCTTTGGTAAACCAAACACAGTCCTGGTTATCTAGAACAACTGAAGCTATGATGGATCGACATTAAACATTTTATGAGGCTGGAACCTGATCCTGCACACTTTCAGTAATCAGGTTGCTCATTAAACTCATTAAATAGGATATTCCTATTTTTTTATCAAATCTCTTACTATTGAGGTAATCAGATGTAAAACTAGTCAAGCGAACAGTAAAACTAGGATATTCCCATTTTTGCTCTAATACATACCCAACAATATTTAGAAAGACGCACAGCTTCAAGACAGCCACCTTTATCTTTTTTTTTTTTTCCTTCCTTCATTCTCTCGTTCACCCAACCCTACACCTACAAATTAACCATAAGACGTATCCCGCAAACACTGGGGTATATATACTATTCAGCACAAGGGAGAGAGTTACTTTTGCATTTAACAACTATGCCACCATTAGGAAACAGTCGGATGGTAATAGCATTTTTTTTTATTTTTGGTTTGCTGTAGGTAATGGGATGGATGGTGGCAGGTAGTTTTCCAAAAAGCATCCACACAGCGTTATTTCGCCCTTTGAATTATGCATTTTGGTAAAGGGCTGGGATTTATGATCTGACACATCTACGCATTTTTTGTTATTGAATTAAGTGTGCGAGTTCACACAGATCAACCGCTTAGTCTCCTGGCACAATAAATCTGGACAGAGTCAAAACAATGGTGGTGGCACAGACCCCAACAGTGGAAGTTTTAAAATACTGATTTTATAAACCTAAAATATGACAAAATAACAGGTTTTGCATTAGCATGAATATTCTAAAGGGTATGAAGTTTGAAACTCAAACAATTAGTGGCTTCTGCTCTCACTGACCTCCAAGAAAACTACAGATTTTATGAGGAACAAACCCAAATATAAGGCAAAATATGGAGAATTGAGAGTTATGCCAGTGTATGTGCATGTGTGCGTGTATGTATATATATATATATATATATATATATATATATATATATACATATATATATATATATATATATATGTATATATATATATATATATATATATATATATATATACATATATATATATGGATGTATACACACAGACAAGTGTGGGGTCACTTACTGCACTGTTCTAACTTGTTGATACTTGTGAACCTCTGCTTTCCTTAAAAAAAACAAAAAATCTTGCTTTTTTCCCACTTTTCTGAGATTTAAAAAAGTTCAGTTACAGATTTGCTGTTCTGAACTGTTTATAAGTTTCTTGGAGGCCATTGTTTGCTTGGGCTAAAGGGAAGTCTGTGTTCATCAGTGGCAGTGATAAACATTGAGCAGCCTGCCTGCCCCTGTGGGAGTGGTTACTGCCTTGAAACTGTAGTTTTATTGGCCATTTTGGGTCAATTCCTAACTCCTTGATCTCCCTCTGTTAAAACCCTCTTTTGTGCGGTGTTTGCACGTTTTTGCGCATAGCGCAACATCGGGCAGCGCCGCCTAATTGGGTTTAAACTATTCCTGGCTCCACGAAGTCTGCTCTTCACTTTTTCCCTTAGAACTGCTCTATCTCTCAAAGTAAACACCATTTTCTCATTCTAAGGCCCCTCACTGGTCCAAATAAGTAATTTTACAAGTTAGCACTAATAAACCATAAGCACTACTTACTCTTATACTCTCTACGATTACCTTGTCCCCTATTGGTCCATTTTAATTCAGTTCCCTATATTACTCTAGCATGTCCAAAGGTCAGTCAATGGTTTCCTCTCCAGTCCAGCTGGTGAATCTGGGAATTTTGAGGCAATGTTACAATTGTCTCATGTACACGGACAACCCTCTCCTCCTCCAAACAGCTTTGAATATATGTGAGAGATGCAACCATATTGCCAAACTGGAGGCTGAGCTCTCTCATCTCAAAACTGGTGTAACCAGTCAGGAGGAGAAGGTAACCTCACACAACACAATTCCAGTTTCACATAGTCCCACCACAACAGCGAACCAAACACATAAAAACACAAAAACATACTCGGAGGCTCTAAATATAAATCTACCTAAGCAACAGAGACCTCCAAAGCAGACATCCAAGCAAACGCTACTCCAAAAAAAACACGTACAACACATAGCACACAAAGTCAGTGTGCCAAGCAGTCGCAGCCCTTAAGGCTGAATAACACACCTGATACTCTTGTAATAGGTGACTCTATTGTCAGACACACTGACGTCCCGCTCACCAGGCTGAATAAAGAGAAGGTCACAGTGAGCTGCCTGTTGGGCGCTAGGATCCGCCACATAACGCAAGCACTCAGGTCACTCCAAAGCAAATACAAATATGACTCAGTCATTGTACATGCTGGCGTGAATGACCTGAGACGTACCTCCTTCGACTACATGAAAAGAGACATAGAGGAGCTCTCTGATCATGTAGCCCAGGCCGGTATGACCCTGACCTTGAGCAGCATCTTACCCTCACCTAGAATGATGCCACAGTATAAAGACAAAATGATCGATTTTAACAATTGGCTAAAATGTTGGTGTCATTCAAAGGGGATCCAGTGTCTGTCAGCCTGGGATGACATGCTCGACAAGCCACGTTGCTTCGCTAGGGACGGCTTGCACCTGTCTCCCCTGGGCTTTCGGATATTGGCAAAGGCTCTTGCCACCCCCATAGTGCCTTTTTTAGGCAAGGCTCAAAAGTCAAACCCACCTCCATAGACAGCACAAGGAACAAGAAACTAAGGGTAATGCTGCTAAATGCCAGAAGTCTTAACCTCAAGATGCATGCACTCGAAGCTCTCCTCAGTATGGAGAACATCGATATCTGTGCAGTGACAGAAATCTGGTTCAAGGCTCCAGAGAGCACCCCAGCACTACCAGGTTATACCTCATATCATGCTTTTCAGCCCCAAAACCCAGACCAAACCACAAAAGGAGGGGGAGTTTCCATATTTATCAAGGATATCCACACCTCCAGGTTAGTGGCATTGCACGAAGTATCGGAGACCATCCATGTGCAACTGACAGTGGGCAAGACTGCTTTTCAGTTTATAGCATCCTACAGACCACCCTCTCAAAGTCAGGAATCCCACTCGGCTTTCCTGAAAACATTGGAGAACATGAAGATCTCTCCGAACACCATTATATTGGGCGACTTCAACTACCCAAACATAGACTGGGAGCATTACTCAAGCCCCAGCACCTTAGCCCAAAGGTTCCTGTAATTTATAAACTCAAATGCTATGGAACAACTAGTCACCACTACCACAAGTGGGGAAAACATACTATACCTGATCATTACCAACATGGGGACTCTATGCTCCATACCAGAAGTATATCCCTCATTGGTAAGATCAGACCATAAATTAATTTCACTGGATATCCACATCCCGTCCCCACCCCCAGCCCAGAAAACCACAGTGAAAAACTTCTCAAAAGCGAACTTCACACTTCTCAAAACCGAAGTGGAATCCTTCAAGGCCCCAGAGCCAGTGGAAACTACGGTCCAAACTACAGAATCCTATATAAATGCATTCTACGGACATCTCCAGGAATGCATGGATCATGCTATCCCAAACAAAATCAAGACCCAATCATCCAAAGGCAGGCGTCCAGTCTGGTGGACCCCAGCCATAAATAAACTGTACAACAGTAGGAGGAAGCTACTACATGATAGAGCAAAATCCCTAAAAGGGAAGGCATCTCTGATCAGTACTAGCAAAAAATTACGATTCCCTCATAAAATCCTCCAAGGCCAGCTTCGAGAGAAAAATTGCACAGGACACTAAAGACAATCATAAGGCTTTTTTCAGTTATGTTAGGAACCTGGGATGCAACTCTCAAACTTGTTCTGAGTTGATTCTAAACGACAAAAAATACACTGAACCCACAGACATCGCCAATATCCTGGCAGACAGGTTCAGTGCAAACTTCTCCCCCCCAAAAGAGCAAGTATCTATGCCAGCAGAGTGCAGCCTCCCAAACATCTCTGATGCTCAGGTGAAGGCTGCCCTCTCCAAAGCAAAAAACACTGCTTCCATGGGACCAGATGGTGTCCCAGGTTATGTCCTACATGAACTCCAAGAAGAACTAATCCCTCAAGTAAAACTGCTGTACAATCTCAGCCTCACTACAGGATATGTGCCCAAAGAATGGCGTACAGCAACAGTGGTCCCACTCCACAAAGGTGGCGCCTCTGTGGACCCTGGAAACTATCGCCCCATAAGC